>NW_021831846.1:77500-132500 GCF_006345805.1 Octopus sinensis | reverse complement strand
AGGTACCACACTGGGACTGAACCCAGAACAAAGTGGTTGGGAAGCAAGCTTCTTACCTTATGACCATGCCCATGCCTATGTATTGAATTTCAATTGATAAAACAATCATGGTTTATTAATACTGCTGAGCCTGATACAATTTAATCGCAATGTTGTCTTAGGCCTTTAACCATTTAGCATATCAGCCAGCCATATCCAACCCAAAATATTGTATCTGTTTTATGTTCAAACTAACCAGATCCAGCCTATCAAACCTACCCTACAATGTCATTCTAAGATATACAATCACAAAGTCACAAAGCTGCTAGATATTGCAAAATTTAGATCCGGGATCTGGGACCCTCCTCGGTCACGACACTGACCATGGGATTGCACCTAGAAAGTTACCCTCCTAGTCACAAGTCTGGGCAAGGTGGTTTATGGAAGACCAGCAGTCGCCCATGCATACCGGCCTCCCCTCTCCACGCCACCAGTGTTATCCAAGAGAAAAAGGCAAAGGCCGATACAGCTTGGCACCAGTGATGTTGCAACTCATTTCTACAGCTGAGTGAACTGGAGCAACGTGAAATAAAGTGTCTTGCTCAAGAACACAACACGCAGCCCGGTCCGGGATTCGAGCTCACAACCTCACGATCGTAAGCTCGACGCTCTAACCACTGAGCCATGTGCCTTCACAAAATTTAGAACAGTGTAAATAAATAAGCATTACATTTGACGAGAGTATTTTGAACGCTAAAGGGTTGAAGTATAGCCAACATGGCTAACAAGCAACCAACTCTTAATTCCCAACCTAGAGCTGCAAGTTCAGAATTTACACCACATGCCATTAGGTTTACCACAATACATGATTTTTCAACAGTTTATAGACTGAGTGACAATGGACATCTTTCCTCTACATATCCATCAACATAGTTTTAGTTGCTAACAAGACACCAATACAAGTATCAACACACTCCATACCAGTCATATACTACAGTCGAGAAGGTTGTTGTCACCAATGCAATATCTCAGCCAAGTGTTGAAAGCCTTGATTTTCTTAAGACAACATACCACACACAGCCCAAAGGATTTCTCCATTGTGTATGAGTGTGTGAGCCCTACAGTGGTGGAGGACACACACTACTCTCACTGTCATTTGGCAACCGTAATAATTTCTAAGTTTCATGAACTTTCATGCCTTTCTTGAATGAGGAGCAGCAACCACTCACTCTCATCTCAAATACAGATCTATTTTGGAAGCATCTCAAGTGTTCGTGCAAATCTTTTGCATGGGCCAAATGCGAGCAAGACTGTTTTCCATCGCATCAAAGAATGATTTCACTGAACTTACAATGTTAATACCTTGCTAGAGTGCTGCAATAACATAGGAACCTGTTGCATTTTTATGACAAAAGCTGAAGCGTATTGAAATGAGGATGTATTTATTTGAGAGTCACTATGTAAATAAGAGCAAAACATTTTTGAGACTCAGAAGTAGGTAGTTTGCCTCACACACAGGCCATAAACCCTACGTATTTGCCCTTTAACCCTTTCGTTACCAACCCGGCTGAAACTGGCTCTGGCTCTGAGTACAAATGTCTTGTTTTCATCAGTTTTGAATTAAAATCTTTCACCAAACCTTAGTCAAAATTTATGTTCTTTACACTGGCTGAATGATAACTAAGATATTTTACTAAATTCTTCATTATATTTAAAGTAATTGAAAGAAACACAGAGCATCTCTAAATAAATGCAGTAACGAAAGGGTTAAGCAAAGCTAAACCAATTATCCATGGAAATTAAGACACCTGAAAATGTAAAACCTTGCTAGAGAGCTGCAGTAATATAGGAATCTAGCATTTTTATCACAAAAGCTAAAACCTACTGAAATGAGAATGTATTTAGTCAAGAAAGGAATGCAAAACATTTTTGAGACTTGGAAGTAGGTAGTTTGCCATCTACACAGATCATAAACCTAATATGCCCTGTAAGCAAAGCTGAATCAACATTATCCCAGGGAAATTAAGGCACTTGAATTATTTGTTTCAATGTCTTTCAATAGCAGACAACCCCAGGTAGAGATGAAAGTGCTTCCCTGTAGTGGTGATGGGGACACTGGGGGTGATACATCATGCCAATCACAATACATCTGTTCTTCCTCAAGAAGAATCATTATGTCAGCATCGACAAACAAAATTAGACACATGCATGAGCTCTGGCCACCCAGAGATTGATTACTTCAAAAGTAAGAGCAGCCAGGAATTAACCAAGAATTACAGGTAGGGGTTCTGAATCGAGCAAGATGTCAGCACATCAAGATTACCCTCTTAGCACCATTTGCTACATGTGATGCCATTTTCCACCATAGACACATTTATTTGGTCAGATCCCTTTCTGATAATTGTGACTGACAATAGAAACAATTACCAATAGATCTTAACCCTACCCACCCAGCACCCTTAAATCAATGCACAAGATTTAGCTTTTACATAGACAATGCTATCAAGGTACCATATTTATCACAGATGCTACAGTAGAAATTGTCATGAGAACTTTAACATCAGCCACCAGACTTGGGCCTGTGTGTAAGTTGACCCTCCATCTGGGCCCCTGAGCAAAAACATAAATAGTTGCATACACTCAAGCATAATGATTGTAGGTCAGCTAATGAACAGAATCACAAGAAAATTTGGAATAACAATAATACATTTGCTAGTTGCAGGAAGACTAATAGACAAAAAAAAAAAAAGTTTTACATCAAGATAAAAATAAGAGTGGGCCTATCTCTGACCTACCATATTTGTTTACCCAAATCACTACTTTCCTCATTACTGTGCAAATCACTCATTGTCTGCATAAGAGTAAACTTCATTTGCAGGGTAAATATTAATTTCCTTGACTGTAATGAGTCTAGGCCTTGCTCGTTCACCAGATGAAGTGCTGGGTTCATCTCTTGATTGTTTCATCCCAAAGATCCGTTAAAAAAATTTTTTTTTATTTTATTATCAAAAACAGCAGTAACAACAGCTACGGGGAACATCGTTAACAATGAATCAAACAAACTTGACTACAAAGTTACAAGGTGATCAGTTACTAATTTCTAGTATTTTGTTTCTTTCTAAGCGAGTTCATTACTGCTTCAACAAGGATCTGGAAGAGATTACATTTAAGCTCTTCCCACCATTACCAGGAACACAACACAGAGTTAAAAGACCACAGTCTGCTTTGCTTTGGTATTCTTTCTACCAATCATACAATAAAGGCAAGCAATTTGTAACAGTGTGTTTTGCCTCAATGACTAACCATCTAAAATGTCAATACACACCAAAGGTTTGGCAGTTAGTTAACCCTTTCGTTACTGTATTTCTGTTGAGATGCTCTGTGTTTCATTCAATTACTTTAAATATAACAAATAACTTAGTAAAATAACTTAGTTAACATTCAGATAGTGTTAGGAACATAAATTATGACTAAGGTTTGGTGGAAGATTTTATTTCGAAATTTATGAAAATAAGACATTTGTGCTCAGAGCCAGAGCCAGTTTCAGCCGGGTTGGTAATGAAAGGGTTAAACATGGTCACAAGTTCCAGTTATTTGAAAGCTGCTTCCAAAAAAAAACCCCCAACCTTGACCACTAGTATATTCAATCTTATTCTCATTGTCCTACCTAGAAGCTAAGAAAAATGTTAGAGCTGACTAATTCTATTGAGACTAACATGTCCTTAGAAAGCTTCATGTACTTACCCTGCTATACTGATGGATGGGAGAAACAGGCTGGACATTTTCATCGGTCTTCTTAGTTTCAGCATTCCGTCCTTCCATCATACCCACTGCTGGGATCTGAAACAGTGAAACAACCATTAAAATCTTACATCTTTCATTTAATGATTTAAAAAAAAATAAAGGAGAAAGATAACCACATAAAAAAAAAAGTGGTGTGGCACCAGACAAATGACAATAGGGGTTAGGGTTCAAATCCTGTTGAAATCAACTTTGCCATTCATTTGTCCAAGCAGATTTATCAAACACCAGCCATTGTAGTGATGTCATTTCAATTAACCATACTCCCGCCACAACAGAAGTTCTCATCTTCCTAGAGATGAGTGACCACTGTTTTTTTTTCTTTTACTTGTTTCAGTCAATTGACTGCGGCCATGCTGGAGCACCGCCTTTAGTCGAGCAAATTGACCCCGGGACTTATTCTTTGTAAGCCCAGTACTTATTCTATCGGTCTCTTTTGCCGAACCAGTAAGTGACAGGGACGTAAACACACCAGCATCGGTTGTCAAGCAATGCTAAGGGGACAAACACACACACACATATATATATATATATATACATATATATGACAGGCTTCTTTCAGTTTCCATCTACCAAATCCACTCACAAGGCATTGATCGGTCCGAAGCTATAGCAGAAGACACTTGCCCAAGATGCCACGCAGTGGGACTGAACCCAGAACCATGTGGTTGGTAAGCAAGTTACTTACCACACAGCCACTCCTGCGCCTGTTGTGGAATCCTATTTTACAAATGCTTCCTTCCTTCTATGTATTGCAAATAAAAATATTTTTTTAAAAATCAATTTCAACGAACTAAAAAAATATAGATAATAAACACCTCTGCATAACATTAAAGTCTAATTGAACAAATATCTTTATACACATGTATCTGTGTGTATACACATATGTGTAAACATACAAGTACGTATGTGAATAATCACCTTACTGAACGTAAGGACTTATATAGTGAAGCTTGGTGCACTGTCAATCAGGTTTCTGCTCATTGAAAATCCAGTGTCATCTTCATATACAAATCTACAATTTTTTTGTAGTTGAAATGTCTAAAATTGTACCTAGCCTAATTTATTTCCCAGCTGTGTGGTAAGTAGCTTGCTTACCAACCATATGGTACTGGATCCATTCCCACTGTGTGGCACCTTGGGCAAGTGTCTTCTACTATTGCCTTGGGCCAACCAAAGCCTTGTGAGTAGATTTGATAGATGGAAACTGAAAGAAGCCCGTCATATATATGTATGTATGTATGTATGTATGTGTGTGTGTTTATGTTTGTCCCCCACCCAACATCGCTTGACAACTGATGGTGGTGTGTTTACGTCCCCGTAACTTAGCAGTTTGGCATAAGAGACTGAAAGAATAAGTACTAGGCTTACAAAGAATAAGTCCTGGGGTCGATTTGCTTGACTAAAAGTGGTGCTCCACCATAGCCGCAGTCATATGACCGAAACAAGTAAAAGGGAGTAACCCCTAAATACCCATAAGGAGGCGGCTGCCCAACTGTCCAGGTTTTAAGAACCACTGGTGTATAAGATTTGCCCTTATAATAAAGGGAACAATTGAAGTACAACAACAGTTGGTTAACAGATCTTAAAATGCTTTTTCGTTTTTAGCTTCAGTTTCAGCACTTCACATTTTGAAGTCAGTTCCTGCTGGTCTCAACAAAAATAAGGTAGAACTTGTGTACTAAGCTCAGTTTCACTTTACCCATCACACTAATATCCGTTACATGTGTCACTACAAAAGAGAAAAGGGTGGTGGTGGGTGGTGGACTGAAGATTTAGAGTATATTTAAATAAAAAAAATGTCTACATCCCTAGTTCAAATCCTGCCAGGGTTAAATTCGTCTAATCTTTCCAGGTTCTACAAAAGTATGGACAAGAGGAGAAGGAAGAGATTAAAGCAAAATTTCAGCAAATTGTGTGGTTTTATGCCAAACTTTTTCGATATTCGCATGAGTCAGCTGGAATTTGTTGAGGCAGATTTTTCTATGGCTGGATGCCCCCCTTCCTGTCACCAAACCCTTGCCCGTTTCCAAGTAAGATAATATTTCCCTATGGCTAGACATGTTTTTCCACATAAGACAGGATATGAACGACACCGTTTGTCTAACAATGAAGCTTGTTTACAACCAGAACTTGCTGTCTGAACAAGGATATACACAAACGCACACATACCTACATCACACAAGCCCACAATGGTCTTTATTCAGTTTCCATCTATCAAATCCACTCACAAGGAATTCATTGGCCCAAGGTTATAGTTGAAGACACTCAAGCTACACAGCCACAAATCAAATTTTGTATTCCATTGTATCAACTTCAGTGTTAAAGCTAGAAACTGTGTACTGACATCAGTCTTAACAAGCTCAAACAAGAATAGAATAGTAATTTTTTTTTTATAAACAACTAGCAGTATCGCCCGGCGTTGCTCGGGTTTGTAAGGGAAATAAGTATATAAGCATTTTTAGAGAGTTATAGCCAAAAAATAGCAAAAAAATGCATTAAAAATGGGGGTAAATTTTTTTTTAATCGTTGACTCATCGTAGACATTTTTAGAGAGTTACTTCCCTTATATAATAGCGAAAAAATGTATTAAAATGGAAAAAAAATGGTAAATTATTTTTAAAATCGTAGACCCATCGTAGATGCGCGCTAATACCCAGAAGGGCTCCATATGAATTACGACTATAAGATACCCGGTTTTGGTTAAACTGCATCGCAAAATGTGGGAGTAGTTAGGAATCTAAATCGTAGAAGACAGACACACAACTTCACTTTTATATATAAAGATATCTATAGTTTTAGGTCAGTCTTGATCAAGCTTGTCTATCATGGAAGGCCATTCCAACCATGATCATCACATATATATTGGTGCAGGTACCGCTATGAAGTTTTTAGTTCACTACGCAATTACATTGTTAAGTAACAAACTTAACCACTATGTAGCATCTTAAGCAAGTATCTTCTACAATAGCCTTAGGCTAACTTCTGCCTTGTGAGTAAATTTGTAATTGGAAACTGCAAAAAGCCTGTCGTAAGAGAGAAACTGACAACATGTTAAGAGTATTTACATCATTGTAACTGATTTGGCAGAAAGAAACAATAAGTACCAGATTTAAGTACAGAGTGGATTCTATGAGGCCCTTCAAGGTGCACCAGCATGACCACAGTCCAATGACTGAAATAAATGGACATGTTGGACCATATTGGCTAGTGAATCTTCCCTATTTTCAAAACTGTAAGGAATGATTTGAAGGAATTTGATTACTGTTTCTAGCATGTTGAGTGACCATATAGAGAATTCTTCCCCCAGTTGACTGGTCTTGGTGGTCAAGCACCTCTACCCCAATTACTAGTCTCGGTGGTCGAGCACCTCCAACTAGTAATACGAAGGCGGTGAGTGTAATACTGAGTAACACATTTTATCAAATTTATACAGAAATGTACTGCTTCGTCTCAATTAATTTTGATTAAAAAATTAGTAAAATAACTCATTCATTAAGCTGGTGTTTGGAACATACATATGGTGTCTTGATGGAATGTTATAATTAAAATGTTTAGCATTCAGATAACCATGTCAATTATTCACATTGCTTTGAATTAAATCATGATCTTGTAACTTCAAGATTTCAGTAATGTGACTGCATATTTCTAGAAAGACAGTGTAGGATAGGTACGAGGCCAGAATCGGCCAGTTTGAACACAAAACATACAAAATACTCGAGCAGGATATTTGTATCATAAGATCATGGGTAGTCCCACGCAGGATGGTGTCAAAAGGGTGGAAATTGCAATAGGTGATTTGACATTTCTTGTAGTATAGAAGGGTAAAAAAAAGGAACAACCCTTTTTGTGAATGAAGGCAGATAATCATGCAGTGCCAGCAATTGAAGAGAGTATGTAAGGTGCAGTGTGAGGGGACATGGTATATACATACACCTCTGCTCCTTTTGTGAGTGGGAAGGGCGGGGGGGGAGTATAGACATCAATCAGATGATTTGTTAGCGGTCAGATTACTCCATCAAATACAATGTTTATCGATTCACATTGTTTTGAATTAATCATGCATTATCTCATACCTTCAAGATTTTGATGACATGATTGTTTATTTTTAAAAAAACATATTAGGGTAGGCACAAGATGCCAGATCTGGCCAGCTTTAACATTAAAAAAACAGGTAGAATATTCATGGAAGATATGGCCAGTTTAAATTTAGTGATCTAGTAGTTGTAAATATATACATGGTGTATACATGCAAAAAAGCAGAGAGGTGTGTATATAAGGGAGGGAGGCAAACGTAGACAACAATCAGGCCATTCTCAGATTACACACTATCAAATGTAAAGTTTATTCACATTTTTGAATTATTAATCATGCATCATTTCATAAAACTGAGTAAAAACTGTCCCAAATAGTTTTAAAAAAGAATAAAAAATATTCAAGAATGCCAAAAGAATCTCTTGAAAACATTAAACCAGTTGCAGACAGAGAAGCCATCAAAATGGTTTTAAACTTTTCAACTAGAACTATTTAGTCTCAGTATTAACAACATTGAGATGTTCAAGTCAAAACACCAGACTTGATATTTCTCATTTAAGCCTTTAGCATTCAGATTACTCTTGTCAAATGTAATACTCATTTATTCACATTGTGTGGAATTAATTGGGTAAAAATCTCAGCTTTGAAATTTTGATGATGTGATTGCTAATTTTTAGAATGACACTGCAGGGAATGTGTGTAAGGCCAGATCTGGCTGGTTTGAACATGAAACAGGATATTTAAGCTGGATATGGCCAGTTTAAATGCCAAACTATTCAAATCTATTTTTCCATGCTTGCATGGATCAGACAGAATTTCTAGTCAGATGCCCAGCCACCAACCATTACCTGTTTTCCTATGGCCAGATGTTTCTCATGGAAGATTGGAAACCACAACACTTGTATGACAGATGCTTATTTACAATCATTACATGATTAAGACAAGGGCATACACAAACACAAATATGAGCTTTTTTCAGTTTCCATCTACCAAATCTACTCATAAGACTTTTGCTGGTTTAGGGCTACAGTAGAAAACACTTGCCCACACTGCTGTGGGCAGTGAACCCAAGACCATGTGGTTGAGAAACAAGCCTCTTAACCACACAGCCATTCCTATAGCTATTACAGTAAATAATTTCAGTACCTCACTACTAAGAGATAAAACTTTCAGTATTGGTAAAAAAAGTATTTGTAGTACACTGAAATCAATTTGATTGCTTATAGAAAGTTCAACCCCGTTTTCTAGCCAAAACAAATCAATAACTTTCAAGTAAATATATTTGCTGAAAATAGGATTAGAGGTCATGTCAATTTTAGTCTTGTTCCAACAGGTTAAGACATTGGTTTTTTTACAATGTCATTAGATTAAGAGGAAAGTTCTGAGCTTGTGCAATACAGTTTAATTAGTCAAAAGAAGAAGATCAATGTTCTTTAGCCATTCCAGGCCTTCATGCCTTGTAAGGGAAGCATGGGCTGGGACAGAGTTTCTGAAGGTAGTTGTTCAACCCCAGGTTAGCACCGATGCAGCAGATAAAAATCAATCCTAGAAAACATCCCAACTACAACCAAGATAAAATTTATCTAAAACTACATTAACATGTCCTCTTTTCCAAAGAAAACTGTATCTAGAGATTTGGCTGGTATTTCTAACACATCAAGCAACACCATAGACACTGCCACGTTTTTAGTCATGCTGGTGGTGTGTAAAAAGCATCCACTACACTCTTGGAGTGATTGCTGTTAGGAAGGGCATCCAGCCATAGAAACCATACCAAATCAGACTCGAACCTGTTTCAGCTCCCCAGCTCCAGACAAACTGTCCAACCCATGCCAGCATGGAAAGCAGACGCTAAATAATTTTGGATTAGCGTTTAGTTTACGGTTAGGTGAGAAGGGTAGCAATAAGGATGACAGGAAAATAAGAGTCAAAACAGGCTTGGGTGAGGGTGTTATTTAAGAAATAAAAAATGTAACTACTTAAATTAGCAAATCTAAAATTAGTGATTTAGTATGCTAACAATGCCTACCTCAAGCCTCATACCATTCATAATAAACCTAATTATTGCCAACTTGAGATTATATCTTACTTATATTTTAATGTCCACTTCTCCATGCTTGCATAAGTCAGAGTTCAAGGCAGATTTACTATGGCCAGATGCCCTTCTTGTCAGCAGCCTTTACTAGTTTTCAAACAAGGTAATATTTTCACAATATTGGAAATGACATTCAATCAAGCTATGTCAAAACAAGAAGCCAACACACACACACACAAACCACTTTCAATCCACAAGGATTTTTTTTCATGCAGATGGCATCAATTATTCTTTAAACAGTTGCATCCTCCTACAGCATACAATGTACAATATTATACATTTATACAGTACATCTTTCATCACTATTTCAACTTAGAATATTATGTATTACTCTTTTACTTGTTTCAGTCATTTGACTGCGGCCATGCTGGAGCACCGCCTTTAATCGACCCCGGGACTTATTCTCTGTAAGCCCAGTACTTATTCTATCGGTCTCTTTTGCCGAACCGCTAAGTGATGGGGACGTAAACACACCAGCATCGGTTGTCAAGCAATGCTAGGGGGACAAACACAGAAACACACACACACATACATATATACGACAGGATTCTTTCAGTTTCCGTCTACCAAATCCACTCACAAGGCATGTATGATAGTATTGTTGCAAGTTGTCTCTTCTTGTATTTGCCTGGAAACTAAATAAGCAATCTTTTTCTTTCTCTTCCAACCACAATTATTTCTAATTTAACCCTTTAGCATAGAGATTACACTGTAAAGCTTATTCATTGCATTCAATTAATCATGCATTATCCTGTGGCATTCAAGGTTTTGATGAGTTTATTTTTTAAATGACATAAAGGTAGGTGAGAGGCCAGGCCAGTTTAACCCTTTCGTTACCAACCCAGCTGAGTACAAGTGTCTTGTTTTCGTAAGTTTTGGATTAAAATCTTCCACCAAACCTTAGTCACAATTTATGTTCCTAACACCAGCTGAAAGATAACTAAGTTATTTTATTAAATTCTTTGTTATATTTAAAGTAATTGAAACAAACACAGAGCATCTCAAAATTAATTTAGTAACAAAAGGGTTAAACAAAGACCAGTAGAATATTTGGACCAAATATAGCTAGTACAGCAAGAGTGGCTGTGTGGTAAGTAGCTTGTCTACCAACCACATGGTTCCGGGTTCAGTCCCACTGTGTGGCACCTTGAGTAAGTGTCTTCTACTATAGCCTCGGGCCAACCAAAGCCTTGTGAGTGGATTTGGTAGACGGAAACTGAAAGAAGCCCGTCGTATATATGTATATGTATATATATATGCGTGTGTGTGTTTGTCCCCTAGCATTGCTTGACAACCGATGCTGGTGTGTTTACGTCCCCGTCACTTAGCGGTTTGACAAAAGAAACCGATAGAATAAGTACTGGGCTTACAAAAGAATAAGTCCCGGGGTCGAGTTGCTCGATTAAAGGCGGTGCTCCAGCATGGCCGCAGTCAAATGACAAACAAGTATAAGAGAGTAAAGAGAGTATATATTCAACCATCTTATAAATTTTCTAAACCAAAAAAGTTCTCTAATGACTCCATTAGAGAACAGATGAATGCTAGAAGGAAGGGGATTAGCATTATTTCTCTCTCTTACATTAGATAATTCCTCAAACTATATTCAAACTGAATATAGAATTTAATGCATTTCTTGTGAAACACATTTCAAAACTGGCTGACCAATGCGGCCCCTGCAGTACTGTCTTACAGGAACACTGCCAACATATGTAATACTAACATCAATATAAAAATGTGTCCATAAATGTCATATTTACACATTGTTTTGATCATTTTGATCTGTTGTTTTAAGTACATATACTGATTTAACTTAATATCAAGCTGTGCTGTCAAGTTACCTACAGTAATCTGTAAAAAAAAGCCGTTTCTGTTTAAGCCACTATTACTGCAAGGGTCTTCAATCCGACAAGATTTTTGACTAACCTTTTGCACATACACGTCTAATCACTGCATAGCAGATATTTAGCCTCTATGTCCCTCAAAGTACAAACAATTGACTACCTCTTCTTGCTCTCCATCTGCTCGAGCAAAATCTATCAGACTTACTGAAGTTACACAATGTCGATGGAGAAATGTTGGAGAAAGTGGCAAGATCATAGTATACTCAACCAGTATGTGCATAGAATGTTCCATTCTATGCACATACAAGAAGAAATGCAGAGGACAGGAGCTGTCTCCTCTTTAGCTCTAAGAGACCTTTGAAAGAGGATGCTCAGTTTTAGTTTTATGGCTTGATGTGAAAGATAACTCATCCATAATCGTTTTAACATCCACTTTTCCAATAACCATATGGGTTGGACAGAATTTACTGAGGCAGAATTCCCATGGTTGGATGCCCTTCCTGTTGCCAACCCTCACCCGTTTCCAAGTAAGACCAGATGCCTTCAAAGATAGAAAATGAAGGTAACTGCTTGTATGACGACACTAATTTCCAACAATCACACAAAATCAAAGTAAGGAGACAATAGCACTTTTTTTTTCTTCTTTTTCTGCCTACCAAATCCACTCGCATGGCTTTGCTCAGTCGAGGACAACAGTGGAGGCCACATGCCCAAGGCATGCCACACAGCGAAACTGAACCTGGAACTGAGTGATCAAGAAGCAAACTTCTTACCACATACCATATAGGCGTAGGAGTGGCTGTGTGGTAAGTAGCTTGCTAACCAACCACATGGTTCCGGGTTCAGTCCCACTGCGTGGAATCTTGAGCAAGTGTCTTCTGCTATAGCCCCAGGCCGACCAATGCCTTGTGAGTGGATTTGGTAGACGGAAACTGAAAGAAGCCTGTCGTATATATGTATGTATGTGTGTGTGTGTGTGTGTGTTTTTGTCCCCTAGCATTGCTTGACAACCGATGCTGGTGTGTTTACGTCTCCATTACTTAGCGGTTCGGCAAAAAGAGACCGATAGAATAAGTACTGGGCTTACAAAGAATAAGTCCTGGGGTCGATTTGCTCGACTAAAGGCGGTGCTCCAGCATGGCCGCAGTCAAATGACTGAAACAAGTAAAAGAGTATACCACACTTGTCTATTCATTGACTAGAATTGCAGTATATCAAGTATCTCAAAAAACCTGTTGCCTATTTTTAACAGCTAGATAAAAACTGAAGCAATGTAGATAGTACCCTGCCCCCTCATAATCAGGTGCTCAGATTTCAATTCATGCCCCATGAGTAGGTAATACAATATGCTAGCCACTCATCCATATCACTTCAAAACAACTGTACAAGAAACAGTGGGCCCCATTAGATGAAAGCATTATTGCCCTTCATTGGTTTGCATTACAAATCTAGTCAGAATACTATTGACACAGCCAAGAATAAGACACCCAAGATTAAACTGAATGAAACAGAGCAACGACACTGTAAACCAGGGGTTCCCAGCCTTATTTTGCTTGTGGACTCCACGAGAGCTACCTTATCTGTGGACCCCATATATGTACATGTAAACTTTTGTAATAAAATGTTTGTTTGTAGGTTAGTAAAAACTAACAATGAAAATCGTTATATTCATAACAAATTCCAAATATAAATCTGGAAAATTTCAGTAAATACCGGTACCTCTTCTAGTAAACAAAATTTATATATGGACGCACAAAAAATTTTTTTTTTTACTTGTTGACCCCCTTAAAGCTTCTGTGGACCCCAGTTGGGAACCCATGCTGTAAACATTTCACCAGAGTTAAAAACACAAAATCAACTCATCCCAGTCATGCAAACCATAATATATAGACTACCATAACGCAGCAAGTTGGCAGAACTGTTTCAGTGCTGGATAAAATGCTTGGCAGCATTTCATCCATTACATTTCGAGTTCAAAATCCACTCAGGACTACATTGCCTTTCATCATTTTGGGGTCAAAATAAGTACCAGTTGAACACTGGGTTTGGTGTAAATCAATTTACCCACTTCCCCAAAATTGCTGGCCTTGTACCAACATTTGAAACCAATATATAGACTTACTATAAACAGGCACAAGTGTGGCTGTATAGTTAAGAAGTTTGCTTCCCAACTGCATTGTTTTGAGTTCAGTCCCACTGCACAGCACCATGGGCATCTAGCTATAGCCCCAGGCTGATCAAAGACTTGTGAGGTGGAAGATGGTAACTGAAAGAAGCCTATCATGTTTCTATGTATGACTCTTTGTCTTGATATGAGATGTTGTCAGTTAATGCCATTCTTGTCCAACATTCTGCAAAAACATATCAAGCTATGAAGAAAATATTTGTTAGCTTGGAAACAGATTTTCTACAGTCAATGAACTTCATCCAACCTATGGAAGTATGGAAAAGTGGGTATTAAAATGAGGATATAAACAGTGCTCTTAAACATCAGAACCCATAAGGAATCAAAAGCAATAGTACACACCTTATGAAAAGTTTCAATAATTTTGATAAGATTATTAATCCAAGGATCAAAGGTCCTTCCTGAGCCACAGGCTCATAAGGCCAGTTTCCCAGATTTCATAGTGTATTTATTCCCCACCACTCTCGGATGGGATACTAGTCCATTATAGGATTACTTTTTTTTGCCAGGTGAGTGAAATGGAGTGTTTTGTTCAAGAACATACTGCATCACCCAGTCCAGGAACCGAAACCCCAATCTTACAATCATGTATGCAACAGCCTAACCACTAAGCCACAGTTAATACATCTATCTTCTCATTACATTAATCATAATGGCTGTTTCTAACATGGGCACAAAGCCAACAAAATATTTTTTTAAGGTAAGCAAGATTATTACTTTTCCACAAAGTACAAGGTTCAAGTCCAATCTGTGACATCTTGGGAACGTCACTTTCTATAGCCCCAGGTCAACTGATTCCTTGCAAGTAAAACTGAATAGACAAACTTTATGAACACCCAGACAGTTTATACCAGTAATTGAAAGGTGCAGCTTTGAATATAGCATGTGCCATGCTGATTCCACCTGAGAATTACATCAAGAGTACATGTATCTGTGGAATACTCAGCCAGTTACATGCTAATTCATTTGAGCAAAACAAATGAACTTAATGAAACCAGTGATTCATCCATAACCTTATAGCATCCACTGTTACATGCTTGCATGGCTCAGACAAGATTTACTGAGGCAGATTCTCTACAGCCATATGCCATTCTGTCGCCAACCCTCACCCGTTTCCAAGTAATGTAATATTTCCCCCATGGGCAGATGTTTTCACAGACAAACGGAAATGAAGGACATCACATGTATGACAACGGTGCTCATTTACAACTATCAGTCAAGACAAAGAGACATTAACGTGCACACATGCACACCTATTTACATAGATTGACACACACAAACATCTAAATATGGCACTCATTTTCCATTTATAAATTCAGACATGGCTCTCGTCTGACTGAAACTAACTAAGGAGACACTAGTCCATGTTGTCACAGTGGGACTGAACTCAAAACCATGTAGTTGCAAAGCAAACTTCAGCCACACAACAATTCCTGCAATAGTTACAAATGAGCACACACACACATCCAACCTATGGACAACGCAAAGGGATATCTGAGAAAAGACAAACCGGTGCATTCAAATAAAACACCTTTTTTTTTTTTTTTTTTTTTTTGCAAACCAGTGATTGGCCCATTAGAAAACTACGCCCAAATGACTAGTTCACAGAATGCACAATATGAAATTAAACCTGTCCAATCCATGCCAAGCTGGGGTGGTGAGAAAACAAGATAGTAATCACCAAAACCTAAAAGCCGAACGTGGTTGCTAGACCTGTTAGAAAAAAAAGAAAAAAAAAAAAAAGGCCAGATCTCCCTCAAATCAAGAGCTATCTTAGAAAAGAACAAAGAAATCAATGTGGTCCCAGGCACAATTTCTGAAGGTGAAGGAAATACAGGATGACAACCACTGATAATGAAAATTTCAAAATAGACTACCATTCTTAATTGCCAAGAAACACTTCCAACACCTACTCAACATTGGCTCCCATCACTAATTACTGCACACTTCTATAAGATTGCCACACACACACACACACACATCCCACCCAGATAAATAGTTCTCAGGCCAACAGCTACCAGCTCCACCAAAAAATTAGACTTTTTAATTTTTTTGATATCTTCTTCACTCTGAGACAGCATTGTGACATGTTTCAAAATAAATAAAAATCTTGGAAACTGTTCTACTAGAACAACAATTCACCTGCCCCCATTTCTAATCCTCAAAGACCCATCCCTATGAGAAACGCTGGTCTAACAACACCAAGTCATAACCGCTTAAGCGATACAAGAGGGTGCACAAAATTTCCTGACTTTGGGTAAAAGAAATATAGGGGGATCAGTTATTTATAATTTTATTCAACATATTCCCCTCTCAGATTCACACACTTATTGCAGTGGTCCGACTTTTCTAAGCCCTCTAAAAGAACTGAAGACTAGGCTTCCAGCTAGGCCTTTCACGATACCCTTAAAACCAAGAAATTTTTGGCACCCCCTCGCACTCACCAACACAATAATCACAAGCTCAAAAACTGTTCCCTCTATTTTTTTTAATAGTAGCTGTACAAATCATGTGCAATATTTTTTTTTCTTGTGATAAAATTATGTGCACCGTTTAGGTACATACAGAGCAACCTTTTATGTAATTTCTCCTTGGAACTAGATATCTGCAAGACCTCTTCCTACCTCAGTTGCCAGATCTTTTCGGTTTGAACGGCAGTTTTTTACATAATTTCTAGGTAACTAAAAAATTTTAAACTTCGTATACTGATAGAATGTGTTTATAAAACATCTTTTTCTCTTGGCTTTATTGAGAAAATTCTATAGTTTGTAAAATATTTGGGTTTTTTTTTCTTCAATTTCAACCAATCAATGACCGTCTATTGAGGTGAAAACATTCAGTGCCGTAGGAATATGTCCTTCGTTTAAGAAACAGATTGGGTTTATTTACATTTGCTAAGAAAAAAAAAGATACCCTTCCCACCACCCCTAACCCTAGAAGAGATTGAAATGCAATAGATCGATACTAGGGTCATAATTATGGGTGACAATTTCATATGACACCGCTAGAAAAAACTGCCGTTCAAACCAAAAAGATCCCAGTTGCCTTTACAGCAATTCATCTCCCAAAAACCTGCAATGAACACTGTCAAGTTCTTCATTCCCTTTTGTCCACCCACATTTCCCCACTGGCGTTCAAATCAAAATATCGACATCACCCGTTTGATGAGAGGTCCTGTCCCTCCATCTCTGAATATCTTAAGAGAAATACACCACAGATTATGATATAAATTCCAAAAAAAACTTGGTTCATTACTAAGACAAACACCCACAAATTGAACAAAAGTGTTACCTCTACACAGTTGCTCGACTTTTGAAACACTAGGCTTGGTCTATTACAAGTGTCCATGGCTTTCACAGGTTCCCCAATACCAACGCAGTTGATACTCGGATTGCCTTGGTAAAAACGGCACCCAAATCATACAGGAAATGGGGGGAAAAAATGATAATATAGCCCTATGACCGAATTACTATATAAATAAAAATTAAAACCAAAAGCTACGTCACTGCCGAACTGAGAACGTTTTTGATCATGCGCCTGCTCCTTCAGGGAATACCTGGGGTTAAACACAATTTTTTTTTTTTTTTGCTACAACATCGAAACCAACAAACATTTAAAGAGAGAATTAAGAGAAGTCATTGCTAGTAAATATGATAAATAGACGGATTCAAACACCGAGTTTTCGATAATGGACAGTTATTAATAGGCACTTGTTACTTGTGTGTATTCGACGGTGTCTTGGTAACTTCTTACAAACTGGGACTCTTCACTCCATTAATCAATATCAGGGGTGGTGGGCAGTTGTGGTGATGACGCGGGGTGGGTGTCGTCAAACGCTTCTCTCTTCTTTTTTTTCCCCCTCCTTTCTTTTTAATAATGGGTGGTCACACAACTGGATTCGAACCAGTTAATGAGATAACTTCGGCTCGTTGCATGGCAAATGATAAAAGATGGCAGAAGCCTACACACATTACATCAAATCACTCCGCCAGTCAGACATTACATATACACACACACATGTATATAAACACATACATTCAGCTGTTATTCAGTCACACTGTTATTTAAATATTTATACACGCACAGTTAAACTGTATATTTAAATATACACAGTTGTTATGCTATATATTTAGGCAGTCCTTCGCCGTATATTCAAATAAATACAAATTCAGTTTTATATATATATATATATATTATTTATATATACACAAAAAAAAAATTGAGGTGCGCGTGTTTATATAAAAATCCTCACAGACACTTTTGTTTAGCCTTCGAAAGTGCGTGCTTATATTTATATATACATATATTTAATATACGAAAAAACAAAATAAACAGTCTGAAATGTACGCAAGATTTCAATATCCCGTTTACAGATGCGAAACTTAGGATAAAATGGCAGGAGAGAGAGAGAGAGAGAGAGAGAGAGAGAGAGAGAGAGAAATGGGGAGAGAGGTGGGGAGACAGAGAATGTCATCAAAGAAAGAAAGGCAGAGAGAGGGGGGGAGACAGAGAATGTCATCAAAGAAAGGCAGAGAGAGAGAGAGAGTGGTGGAGGGAGACAGAGAATGTCATCAAAGAAAAAAAGGCAGAGAGAGAGAGAGTGGTGGAGGGAGACAGAGAATGTCATCAAAGAAAGGCACAGAGAGAGAGGGAAAAACAAAGAGAGACACACAAAAGGGGGAGGGGGAGACAAAGAGAAAAGAATGGTTGAAGAAATGGCGTTCGTTGTAAACAGAAAATATTGAGTTGTATTCTTCTTGCTTTCAATACCTTCCAATAAATATAGAATTATAAATACACATATATGCATGTGTGATCACACTAATGGGAGAAAAATTGAGAGGGATGTATGTAAAGGACCAAATAAATATCATTAACCAAACATGCCTCCTCGGGTCTATTAATTAAATACTAATTAAACCTTAAAAATAATTTTTTAAAAGAAGAGAGACGGGCGCTGCTGGAAGTTCGCTTTCAGCAGAAGCTAGCTCCAGCACTTTTATTAAAGCACAGACCATTAATGGAATGGAATTTGTTGTGTTTTTTTAAAAGATTTCCATAAATAATGTCCAACTGGTTAATTTCTTTCACAAAAAAAACTTTCTTTCCAAAACTATTACATCTTTTGCATCATTACTTCCAGTTGTAATATGCATCGCCAAAAACACTTAAGGTATGGTATCCTTCAAGGCATAAGTTTGTGTATATATACATGTATATACAGCGTGTGCGTGAGTGTATATACACTGTCTAAGAGTATGTATTTACACAGTGTGCGTGGTGTCTAAGGTGTATTTACAGTGTCCGTGAGAGTGTACACACATTATACACACTAAGAATTAAAGTATACACAATATATACAATGTCTGAGTATATAGTGTATGAGTGGATATATATATATATATATATATATATATATATATTGGATATATGTTATCCCATGGAGGGTTGCATTTACAACCCCTATCTCAATTTGTGTATATATATATATATATATATATATATATATATACCATCTCTATATACACACACACACATTATATGCCAACAGAGATTTTATATACGTGGTAAATGGCAAAAAGTTTGTTGTAAGTCTGCCGACAAAGTTCAGTTGAAATTATGTAAGGGAGACACGGTTCTATACAAAGACATGGGACAAGATGTAGGACAAAGAATATGTAAAGAGCGGTGAGAGCTTTATTTCCATCTTAACCGTGTCCACGTAGACATTCAGTCAGAGCTAACGGTTTCTACCAGCTGGCCATATATACAGATTGTACACGACACTACATATAACGTATACGTGTTATATACACGCACGCAGCACTACAGTATTGTACACACAAATACGCGTATAGTAATGTAAGAAACAGAATATATATACAATATATTTTACATATTGCAAACTTTGATTACAGAAAACTTAGTAGATCGAGCGAAGTGGAGGTATGTATGTGAAGTGTGTGTGTGAGCACATGCGCATGAATGTGTGTGAGAGTGTGAGTGAGAGAGTGAGTGTATGTGTGTGTGAGAGTGAGTGAGTGTGTGTGTGAGAGTGAGTGAGTGCGTGAGAGAGAGTGAGTGTGTGTGTGAGAGAGAGAGTGAGTGTGTGTGTGAGAGAGAGAGTGAGTGTGTGTGTGAGAGAGAGAGTGAGTGTGTGTGTGAGAGAGAGAGTGAGTGTGTGTGTGTGAAGAGAGAGTGAGTGTGTGTGTGAGAGAGAGAGTGAGTGTGTGTGTGAGAGAGAGTGAGTGTGTGTGAGAGAGAGAGAGAGAGAGTGAGTGTGTGAGAGAGAGAGAGAGAGTGAGGTGTGTGTGAGAGAGAGAGTGAGTGAGTGTGTTGTGAGAGAGAGAGTGAGTGTGTGTGTGAGAGAGAGAGTGAGTGTGTGTGTGAGAGAGAGAGTGAGTGTGTGTGTGAGAGAGAGAGTGAGTGTGTGTGTGGAGAGAGAGAGAGAGTGAGTGTGTGTGAGAGAGAGAGAGAGTGAGTGTGTGTGTGAGAGAGAGAGTGAGTGTGTGTGTGAGAGAGAGAGTGAGTGTGTGTGTGTGAGAGAGAGTGAGTGTGTGTGTGAGAGAGAGAGTGAGTGTGTGTGTGAGAGAGAGAGTGAGTGTGTGTGAGAGAGAGTGAGTGAGTGTGTGTGAGAGAGAGTGAGTGAGTGTGTGAGAGTGAGTGAGTGAGTGTGTGAGAGTGAGTGTGTGAGAGTGAGTGAGTGTGTGAGAGAGTGAGTGAGTGTGTGAGAGAGTGAGTGAGTGTGTGAGAGAGCGAGTGAGTGTGAGAGAGAGAGTGTGCGCGTGCCGTCCGAATGTGTGTATATATGCGTGCGTGTGCGCGCGCGTGTGTATATGTGTTTGTACATATATACATGCGCGTACGTATGCGTAGAGTGTTAAGAACACTTGACAGTTCAAGCAAAAAAAAAAAAAAAAAGATTCACGCAGTCGTGTGTATACTAATATACACACACTGCCATCAAAAGAGAAAAAGGTGTTGTCATAAATTCCTGACCAACTGACAATATACATAAAAAGCAACATTTCCTATTCAAACTACCCAACACTATTTGAATTCCATCGTTTCACACCAAATCTAAAACCAAATTTACTTCTTAATTTATGTACCAACTTAACCACACGTGAAAATGTTTGAAATGGGAAAATTCTCACGAACACATTAGCAATTATTTAAAACTAGTTTACACTCATTGAGGAGGGACAAATAAATTAATGCTAGGAACCAACAACCTATGTGGTCGCCAAAGTCTAAGAATAGCAGTCAAAAATCTCCATATAACACCGCTCACTCACTAAAGAGAGAGAGAGACAAATCTGTTGGCCATGGCTGGAATACCTATTTCTTTATTACCCCCAAGGGGCTAAACACAGAGGGGACAAACAAGGACAGACATAGGTATTAAGTCGATTACATCGACCCCAGTGCGTAACTGGTACTTAATTTATCGACCCCCGGAAGGATGAAAGGCAAAGTCGACCTCTTTGATCATAGGTGTGAATACCTATTTCTTTATTACCCACAAGGGACTAAACACAGAGGGGACAAACAAGGACAGACATAGGTATTAAGTCGATTACATCGACCCCAGTGCGTACTGGTACTTAATTATCGACCCCCGGAAGGATGAAAGGCAAAGTCGACCTCTTTGATCATAGGTGTGAATACCTATTTCTTTATTACCCACAAAGGGCTAAACACAGAGGGGACAAACAAGGACAGACATAGGTATTAAGTCGATTACATCGACCCCAGTGCGTAACTGGTACTTAATTATCGACCCCCGGAAGGATGAAAGGCAAAGTCGACTCTTTGATCATAGGTGTGAATACCTATTTCTTTATTACCCACAAGGGGCTAAACACAGAGGGGACAAACAAGGACAGACATAGGTATTAAGTCGATTACATCGACCCCAGTGCGTAACTGGTACTTAATTTATCGACCCCCGGAAGGATGAAAGGCAAAGTCGACCTCTTTGATCATAGGTGTGAATACCTATTTCTTTATTACCCACAAGGGACTAAACACAGAGGGGACAAACAAGGACAGACATAGGTATTAAGTCGATTACATCGACCCCAGTGCGTAACTGGTACTTAATTTATCGACCCCCGGAAGGATGAAAGGCAAAGTCGACCTCTTTGATCATAGGTGTGAATACCTATTTCTTTATTACCCACAAGGGACTAAACACAGAGGGGACAAACAAGGACAGACATAGGTATTAAGTCGATTACATCGACCCCAGTGCGTAACTGGTACTTAATTTATCCACCCCCGAAAGGATGAAAGCCAAAGTCGACCTCTTTGATCATAGGTGTGAACTAGATCAGGGTTCTTCGCCAGCTACTAACCAACAGCAACAAATTAACCACGAACAACAGACACCCAAAAGAGATTTAAAACGTGTACACAAACACCTGTTATCTATTTTGTTTGCTTCATTGTTTTAAGTGTGAGAAAGAGAAGTGAAGGCTATAATGGTTGATTCGTAACCACCCCCAAACATTGAAGAACACCAGAAGCACGCAAAGAAATTATTTCAAATAAGGTTTGTAAAATGTTCATAAGTGGTGGTCATGGTGTTGGGTGTCTAAGGCCGACCCCCGATTGTGTAATATTTATCAGTTTCTTTTCTTCCCAGCTAAAATTCCCTCTAAGGAGTTCAGTTTCCAGGACAGCATTATTCTGTTCAATGTATGCTTTCGGATCTTTTCGGTTTGAACGGCAGTTTTTTCTAGCGGTGTCATATGAAATTGTCACCCATAATTATGACCCTAGTATCGATCTATTGCATTTCGATCTGTTTTAGGGTTAGGGGTGGGGGGGAGGGTATCTTCCTTTTTCTTCACAAATGTAAATAAACCCAATCTGTTTCTTAAACGAGGGACATTCATTCATACGGCACAGAATGCTTTTTACCTCAATAGACGTCATTGATTGGTTGAAATTGCAGAAATTGAAAAAAAAAAAACAAATATCTAACAAACTTATAGAATTTTCTCAATAAAGCCAAGAAAAAAAAAAAAGATGTTTTATAAACACATTCTACCAGCATAGGAAGTTTAAAATTTTTTTAGTTACCTAGAAATTATGTTAAAAACTGCCGTTCAAACCGAAAAGATCTGTGCCTTCTTCTTCAAGACAGAGAGAAGGACTTAACTGCCATTTCTTGTAGGTCGAAAACTACCCATGTAGTGAACACTGTTGGCCCGTGTTTGTAGTAAGGAGTATATATAATTTACATATACAAACAAGTACATGGATATAGAGAAACACCTTGGACATAATAATAATAATAATAATAATAATAATCAGAGGCAAACAATTATTTATAGAAATATACATCCAGCCACCCAGACACAAAGACATGTGGTGCATTTATTGTTTCCGGAATATGTAGAAAGAGTATATATATATATATATATGTATATATGTATATACATCAGTGCCATTAATAGAGGATTCCAATTTAATGACTTACCTTGAAGCTTTTTGTGCTCAAACCGAGTTTTTACATTGGAAGAAATAAATTGAAGTAGAAAAACATAGAAATTAACAGAGAGAGAGAGAGAGAGAGAGAGAGACGAGGGTGTCTGGTGGGTGGGTGTGTGTGTGTGTTGTTTTGTGTTTACTGCGGGACAGACACTACCACCACCGCACTCGACAGTACTGACACTGCAACTCACCACACAGGAAAGCAGGTTGACGATGGTGGTGGTGGCGGCGGCGGTGGTGGTACTAGTGGAGGTGGTGGTGGTGGCGGCGGCGGCGGAAGTAGTAGTTTACCACAGTACAAGCAAGCACAGCAGCAGCAGCAGCAGTGTTTGCGTGTGCGTGAGCGAGTGTGTGTGTGTGTGTGTGAGTGAGTGAAAGCGTGCGTGTGATGGCAACGTTGGTGGGGAGGGGGGTTTAGGGGGGGGGGGAAACAAAGAGGGAGGTAAGAGACGCAGAGGAGGAGATAACGGCGAGATCGAGGAGAGAGAATGGTGAGAGGGAGGGAGAGAGGAGAGAGAGAGAGAGAGAGAGAAAGAAAGGATGAAAGCGATAGAGATGAAAAAGACAAAGAGAATAAGGGTGAAAGCGATAGACTAAAACTGAAAAGAAGCAAAAGAAAGAGTAACCAGAAAAGGATGGAGAGAGAGAGAGAGGGGTAAAGGGGAGGGGGAATGAAAAACCGTCAACAGAGTAAGCAAAGAAAGAGGGAGAGAGAGGAGAGGAGATTGGGAGAATTTAGACAGAAAATGAGAGAAATAATAGAAATATATAGATAGGGGTGTTAAAAGGGTAAAATTAGAGGGGGAAAAAATGAAAGAATTATTAAATCAAGAGGCAAGTCGGAAATTAAGAGAAATAGGGGATAAGATAAAGGGGATGGTGGGCGGGGGGTGGGGGTAAATGAAACCCAAACACGGAATGGCGGAGAAGAAAGCATAAACGATGACAACGATAAATAAATGAGGGAGGCATGGATGGATGGATGGATGGATGGAAAGAGAGAGAGACAAAAATAATTATTATTGTTGAGATGGAGAAAAGTGAAGGTCGAGTGTGTAGGAGAGGCCGGAAGAAAGAATGGGGAAGAGAGGAATTGGCCGACTAACGAAACGTCAAAGAGGGATATTCGGTGTCTCATAACAAGAGACAAGAAATAGATCTGTGGCTTTCCACCAGTGTGACCATCCCATCTAACTTTCAGACGTCATCTTGAAGGACTACATTATGAAATTTGCCCCGTGTTTTGTTTTATGCTGGCGGTGTGAATTTAAGAGACTTGGCTGCTGTTTCTAGCAGATCGAAAACGGAGGTTTTACGAGAGAGAGAGAAGAGAGAGAGAGAGAGAATATCTCCTCCATGTCTACCTTAGCTTACATATACAAACGCATAAATTTGCGCGCACATATACATACATTATACATACATATATATATATATATATATATATATATATAGATAGAGAGAGAGAGAGAGAGAGAGAGACACCTTTAATAACAAACAAAAGAGAACGGAATGAGAGAGAGCACCAACGAGAAATAGTGAGTGGGCGTCACGGTTGGTAGAGAGAGACAGACAGACGGAGAAAACGCAACACAAAACCAAAGACAAAGCCAGGAATTTCGTCGTCAACCCCGATCGAACTGTCTTGGCTCTCCGCTGCGGTCACTGCAAACAGAACGCCACGAAAATACGGTTTTATACACAGACAGTGCGCGCACCTCTGTCCGTATGTGTTTATGCATTTTGTTATCTGGATAAAACTGAGTTTGTCACATCAATACTTTATTAGACGAGACATCGAATTTTCGAAAACATTTTAAGTGCAGACGGGGCCGACTGTCACCAGAAATTTTCTTCTAAACACACACACACACACACACATCTATCATGTAATCTATATTTGTAAGATTATGCAATGTTATTCTAAACCAGACGTCGACAGAGGCATTCCCCACAGATCAATCTACATATGTTTATCTTTATTTTTCTAGCAATAACATTTATCGATCTTTCACTTAAACAGGCTCAGTTTTAGAAGGAAAGAAGGTGGACTAGATGGACGGACACCTTTAGCTGATTGAATGAATTTATCAATGCCGATGGGATTTGAAAAGGGGGAAAAAAAAAACGAAAATGATTCATGATAGTTTAGTTTGAAGTGTGATTACAATGCGAGTTCGAATTCTATAGAGGACAACATGGGCTTTTCATCATTTCTTTTCCCCAAGGAATTTCTTCCTACTTTACGTTCCGTGTTCAAATTCCACCGGTCAACTTCGTCTTTCATCCTTTCGGGGGTTGATAAACTAAATACCAGTTAAGCACTGGCGTCCCTGTAATCGACTGGGCCCCTTCCCCAAACTTTCAGGGTTGTGTTTAAAAGAATGGTTTCTTTCCTATTTAAGTCGAAATCAATCATAAATGAGATCAATCGTAATGATCAATCAAATTCTTTTGCTCTTTTGTCAGTAATACTCTGGTGTCAAGAATAAATCGCACCCCGCCTCTCTCTCTCTCTCTCTCTCTGAAATGATAACGATGGACACAGACACGGCTGCAAGTCGCGTGAGAAAGGTTTCAAATCGGTGTTGATTACAGATTTGAAGAAACTGGAAGGTCAGACTGTTCTCAGAAATTGAGTATTTGAAATAAAATTTCTCGCGTTTGAGTTGAAATTCTACCCACACAATCCTCCACACCCCCCAGGTCGCTAACCCACGCATTTCAATTATAAACAGAGCTGACGAAAGAACGAGTAATCACAAATATCAATCAAATCCAAACCAGTCAATAAAAATGCCGAAATTCCAGGTATTTCCTCCCCCCCACCACCGATGTTTTTCGGCTTTGTTGCTATTTGTGATTTTATTCTTCATTTCTTCCCATGACACCCCCTCACGATCCGCTGGAGCTTTCTCTCCAGTATATCATTAGAGGAAAAAAAAAGCTACGTTTGGCTAGTGTAGCCGTAGATAGATACTGCCTGGAAACGAGACGATGGAAGAAAGGCCTTCGGTGATAATTAAGGGTCTACAGAAAAATAAAAAATATAAAAAAAGGGATGACCTGAACTAAAAAAGGCGTATACTGTTGACACTGAACTGCCACACTCACACCAAGGGGGAGAGAGAGAGAGCAGGCAAACACGTTGAGCTTAAATGGGGAGGAGAAGGTTTATATAAGACTGTCGTCATAGGCGAGTAGCGGGTCAAAGTGTCTGCCACTAAAGAACAGACAGTCCTCAAGCGAGAGTTGTCAAGCTTACTGTCTGCACCGCATACCCCACCCTCAGCATCACCTCTGTTTATTTTAGACAAGAGCCAACCCAGAGACAGGTCAGGACCTGTCTGAGACACGCGGAACGAAGATGCGGCCCAGCAGCGAATGACGAAAGTGATTGATGGTTACTTTCCAGCCGTGACCATCCCCATTTCATTTTCAGGACTCCAATATTTAACATATCTTTTGAGACAAAATGCTGAGGTATCTTGACAGCTATTTCTAGCAGGTAGAGGTTCCCCTCACAGTGGATGTATTAAAATCAACCAGAGCAAGTAGAGAATGAATTAGCTAAGTTTCCTTCGCACCTGAGGATGAACTAACATCTGTAAGGTTCTTGCCCTCAGAAAGGCATTAACCTTTTTGCCTGCCCAAAGCATTTTCATAAGTTTGTCAAACACCCATGCTTGCTTTCAAACATCTGTAGCCATGGTTCCATACAGTCTGAGTAATACTCTTTACTCTTTATACTTGTTTGTCATTTGACTGTGGCCATGCTGGAGCACCGCCTTTAGTCGAGCAAATCGACCCCAGAACTTATTCTTTTTAAGCCTAGTACTTATTCAATCGTTCTGTTTTGCCGAACCACTAAGTGACGGGGACGTAAACACACCAGAATCGGTTGTCAAGCGATGTTGGGGGGACAAACACAGACACACACATATATATATATATATATATATAATTAATTAATAAGGGTGAGAGAATTAGATGTGAGCTAACAATCGTACTGACTTTCATGGGAAACATGTATTTTTGTGGTTGAAACCTATTGGATCTATTACTAGAGTGAGCCACATAGTGACCACTCTCTTATATTTATTTTTATATATATATATATATATATATACACACGACGGGCTTCT
The DNA here is from genome assembly GCF_006345805.1 of Octopus sinensis. Taxonomy (NCBI): domain Eukaryota; kingdom Metazoa; phylum Mollusca; class Cephalopoda; order Octopoda; family Octopodidae; genus Octopus; species Octopus sinensis. The sequence continues at coordinate 104,915 of NW_021831846.1, read as the reverse complement.
TTCAGTTTCCGTCTACCAAATCCACTCACAAGGCTTTGGTTGGCCCAAGGCTTTAGTAGAAGACACTTGCCGAAGGTGCCACGCAGTGAGAGTGAACCCGGAACCATGTGGTTGGTAAGCAAGCTGCTTACCACACAGCCACTCCTGCGCCTATAATATATCATTTTCCTTCCAAAAAGTCTCAAGTTACTCTTGTGGATGAAAACAATATTGGGACTGTGCATGGGATGCCAGACAAAATATGTCCTGTGCATCATGTGATGCACAGGACAAGCAAAGGATCTAAATGTCAAGTTAAACTAATTGACTATTGATGGTAATGCCCAGCATCGCCATAATCAATGACAAACAGTGAAAAAAAAAAAAAATGTCCAAATTGTGAGAAAGCGTTTCAGTCAAAGTGAATAGTTGAGAAATTCTCAAATCAATTTGCACATAATTACCATCATTATCTAATGTCCGTTTTCTATGCAGGGATGGGTTGGATAGCTTGAGAGGAACTAACAAGGCCAGGGTCCAAACCAGGCTCCATTGTTTGTTTTGGCTTGGTGTCTGCAACTGGATGCCCTTCCTAATGCCAACCACTTTACTGAGTACACTGGGTGTTTTTTGGTTTTTTTTCACATGGCACCAACACCAATAATGGTTATAGAAAACCCAGATTTCAATGAAAGCTAGCTCCTGAACAAAAACCCGGTCAGCCAAATCACAAAAGAAATTGACTTCTTGTTATTCAGTGTTGTAGACAAATCATCATAACTCACTTGATTAATACATAGTATTTGGATTAAACAATTCTACAAGCAGATGCCCTTCCCAATACAGAAGGGTCTCAACCTAAGAGGAACAGTAACCCACACCCACCATTAATCATGTAACAGACTTTTCACTCTGGTACACTTACCTACCTACCCACCTTTTTCTGTTCCTCTATCCCTGTTCTCTTTTATATTCACCTTGTATCTTGATGGTATTCCAGATGGGAAAGTCAAGTGTTCACTTCAGCAAGACACTTCTCTCACTATCACACTGCCACATCTCTCAGTACTACACTCCACTCAACTGAGTAAGTCCTGTCTTGCGAGTACTTGGTGACCTCACCAGTGCTGGTGCCATGCAAAAAGCAGCTCCCCGTACACTGTAAAGTGGTTGACATTAGGAAAGGCATCCAATTATAGAAACCAGTTTGTTAGACTGTCCAACCCATGTAAATATGGAAAAGGGGGACATTAAATGATGTGATACATATATGAACTAGCACAAATGGGGGTTAAGCCCCATTTTTGCTGGGTTTTTTTAATATCTATGCTGCAACTAGCCCCAGCCCTGAATCCGATCTGCAGTTAAACTGGAGTTGGTATTTACATATCTACAGTATGCTGGCAACACGATACCTTCATGGTTCTTTTAACTTCCTATGATCCCTGTTTTTGTGCTCAGCCATTTTTGGCATACTGCATTGATGTACCTATATTCTAATGAATTCTATAACTAACCTATCTACATATTAGGGCGGTGAGCTGGCAGAAACGTTAGCACGCCGGGCGAAATGCGTAGCCGTATTTCGTCTGCCGTTACGTTCTGAGTTCAAATTCCGCCAAGGTCAACTTTGCCTTTCATCCTTTCGGGGTCGATAAATTAAGTACCAGTTACGCACTGGGGTCGATATAATCGACTTAATCCGTTTGTCTGCCCTTGTTTGTCCCCTTGTGGGTAGTAAAGAAATATATATATAGGACCTGGTGCCAGTCCTGCTGCTCCTCAGTTCAAAGATTTTGAGCAACATCGACTCCAGCATTGGGACCAACTTCAGACAAGCATGAAGGCACACTGGTAAAACGCTCTTCCAAACGGAAACCTTATTGTGGTACAAAGCAAAGCAGGCCTAGCCTTCCACTCGAGGAAACACAATAAATGATCCACAAGCACTCGAGCAGACTGAGCCTGCAGCTTGTTCCATTTGCCAAAAGGTTTGCAAAGCACCAGAAGACATCAAGAGACGCATTCGTGTCCATAGAACATGATTAATGCTTTATTTTACTGAACCCCCACCATTTGTCGTTCACAACAAGAGAATCCATCACGTGGATCAGTGGTTCCCAACCTTTTCATTACCAACGACCCCAAGAAAAACTTCGAGATGCAGCATGAAGCTTTGTCAGTGAACAGGTCGCGGTCTCAAAGCGACGAAAATGTTTTGACAAATTAAACCAAGATTGGAGCCTGGTGCAGCCCTCAGTCAAATCATCCAACCCATGCTAGCATGGAAAGCAGACATTAAACGATGATGATGTTTGAAAAGCATGTTAATCAAAGAGAAGTTAATTTGGGAACTGTGGTTTATAATAGCAAACTGTAGCATCTGCCTTGTCTTTTGCCCCTTATGCTAAATTTTTACAGAAATTACTGTAAAACAAGGGCATAGCCCTTTGGTATTCAGATTATCCAGTCAAATGTAATGTTTATTTGCATTGTTTCAAATTTACTATGCCTTGTCTTTTAGTGTTGAGATTTTCATGTGATTATTTTTAAAATGACAGGGTAGGGTAGCTGTGAGAGGCCAATCAGGTTGGTTTGAACATAAGCAGAATATTTGGGCCAGTATGGTTGGTTTAAATGGTAAAGGGTTAAACAAGAATTATTATATTGAAATGTGGTTCATCATCACTCCTGTCTCTGCTCAACATGTTTAGCCATAATTTCAAAGACTCTTAGGATCTTTTCGGTTTGAACGGCAGTTTTTAATATAATTTCTAGGTAACTAAAAAATTTTAAACTTCGTATACTGGTAGAATGTGTTTATAAAACATCTTTTTTTTCTCTTGGCTTTATTGAGAAAATATAGTTTGTAAGATTTGTTGTTTTTTTCTTCAATTTCAACCAATCAATGACCGTCCATTGAGGTGAAAACATTCTGTGCCGTATGAATATGTCCTTCGTTTAAGAAACAGATTGGGTTTATTTACATTTGTGAAGAAAAAAAGATACCCTTCCCCCCACCCCTAACCCTAAAATAGATTGAAATTGAATAGATCGATACTAAGGGTCATAATTATGGGGGACAATTTCATATGACACCGCTAGAAAAAACTGCTGTTCAAACCGTAAAGATCCGACTCTTTTGGAAAATGCATTGAAAATATAAGCATTGTGCATGGCTATGTGACAGGTGCTTGCTTCCCAACTATGTGGTCTTGGGTTCAAACCCATTGTGTGGCACCTTGAGCAAATGTCTTCAATAGTCTCAGGCTTACCAAGACCTTGTGAGTAAATTTGGTAGATGGAACTACAAAGAAGCCTGTTGTGTGGGTGCATGCATGTATTTGCGTGTACCCTTGTCTAGACATGATGGTTGTGGACGAGCAGCGTCACCGTGCAAGCTAAGTTCTTCGTTTCCAGTCGAGAAGGCAAAATATGTCTAGCTATGGGAAAATAGGTGGAAATAGGTGAGGATTGCCAACAGAAAAATCTGCCTCAAACCATCTCACACGGTGCAAACATGAAGGGGTTGTTAAATGATGATTATGATGCGCCTGCTTGAAATAGTTTATTTCTAAGAAAACTTACAACCCCTTCTAAATACCCGACTTCCTCTATTGAACCTCACTGACATTTCATTTTCTCCCCACTCCACCCCCACACACACACGCACGCACACTTCCAAAGGGATACTACCATCCACATTGATATAGATACACAGATGCCATATCAGCTGGTAAATATTTGTGAACAAAATGCTTCAAAAAGGTTACTTTTACAGTTTTTTTTCTTCTTTTCTTTACTTGTTTCAGCCATTTGACTGCGGCCATGCTGGAGCACCGCCTTTAGTCGAGCAAATTGACCCCATGACTTACTCTTTGTAAGCCTAGTACTTAATCTCTCGGTCTCTTTTGCCGAACTGCTAAGTTACGGGGGACGTAAACACACCAGCATCAGTTGTCAAGCGATGTTGGGGACGACAAACACAGACACAAACACATATATACATATATATGACAGGCTTCTTTCAGTTTCCGTCTACCAAATCTACTCACAAGGCTTTGGTCGGCCTGAGGCTATAGTAGAAGACACTTGCCCAAGGTACCACGCAGTGGGACTGAACCCGGAACCATGTGGTTGGTAAGCAAGCTACTTACCACACAGCCACTCCTGCATGGGTTATTTACAAAAGAAATAACCCACTCACACAATATACATTCTTCTGTCATTCAAAACAAAAAGTGTCAACTGCCTAATTTCAAATAAATGAAGAACTAACATGTTAAATATTGTTTTTGTCTATCACATACAGAGACAGTGGCTGTGTGGTTAAAAATCCCACCTTGCAATCATTTGGCTTTAAGTTCAGTCCCACAACGGAGCACCTTTGTGCAAGTATCTTATACTAAAGTCTTATACCAACTATTGTCTTGTGAGTGAATTTGGTACACAGAAAAAGACCAGCTAAGTACCAGATGTAATTAAGAGTTTGAGTCAACTTGCTGGACAAAATTCAAGGCAGTGCACCAGTATGGCCACAATGCTATTATTGAAACAAGTCAAATATAACTAAAACTTAAATATTTACACCAAACAAATGGTACATCAACTACATTTAAATCTAGAACCATTTGTATATGCAGAAATTATCTTTTAAAGGGAAGTGTGGAAGAGGGGGCTAAACAGTATGCTCTTAGGTTTATTTTACCTCAGTTAAAAATAGATAAAAGACCTAGATTCCAGAATACATGGTAATACAGCTGATTAATGCAACACCACCATTCACAATAATTTGGAAGTGGGTTACATGTGAAGCTGGGCCTTGATAAGGAACGTTGAAACCCAAAGGTCAATGGGTCGTATATCATCTCTAACACAACATTATGAGGTGGTACCAAAAGGTTCCCAGACTATGTTTAATAAAAAAAAAAATTTAAAAAAACATTTACCTAAGTTTTAATGTCATCTTCGAAATAGGCAACGTGCATAGCAATACACAGGTCCCAGCAGTCCTGCCACTTTTGGAATCTGACCTGGAAGTCAATGACCTTCTGCAATTCACTCTGGGTCTCGACTATGGTGTTAAAACAGCGACCTCTGAGCTGCATTTTCATCTCAGAGCTCATAGTCTGCAGGTGCCAAATCTGATGAATAGGGAGGGTGCAGGAGCGAAACCATGTTTTGGAGAGGAGAACTCTGTGAAGAATCCAATTCTTTATGCTCCACAGATCCAGTTACTTTCCCCTAATGTCCTCCCTTAAACACTTCAAAAACATCACAGAACTCTCTCGATGCAAAATACCATATTTCCGGGGAGACATTCTTCCGCTTTAGAAGCGCTCATGCCATGCCACTTGAAACTTTGTTTACGACCTACTGCCTTGTCGCCAGAAGCATGCTCAATGTCTCTGTAGCAGACTTCCTAAGTTTAGAGCAAAATTTCAGGTTGGTTCTTCGTTCCTGTCCATGACAAAATTGCAGACTACAACATACACGTGATCACAAAAACACAAATTTCAAAACTTGAAGTGGGCACATCACATCCAAGTGATGTCCCTTGGCACACTGCCTCATAAAGGTCACTGCTAGCTCTCACTGCACATGCGACTGTGTGCTGCCATTTGTTAGCACACTACTGAAGTAGTCCAGGAACTTTTTGATGCCACCACATATCTATGGCCAAGAAGCTTGAGAGGCAGTTGGATGGAACCTACACTCGCCTCCTTATGAGAGCTCAAAATCTCTTGTGGAAGCGTCATCCAACCAAAGTACAAATATATGGGAAACTACCACCTGTGTCATCTCTTGTGAAAGGTAGGTGAGTCCAGTTTGCTGGACATTGTTGTAGAGCTAAAAAAGAGGTAATTTATACTCTTCTCCTCTGGAAGCCATCTACTCGCAATACCAGAGGGCGCACACTCTCCTACCCTAATGTAATCTCCAGAGATACAGGCATCCAGCAACAGGACCTCCGTAATGCCATGATGGACCGTGAAGTCTGGTGTAGCATGGTAAATTCCATTGTCTCGACCACGGTCGAACAATGAAGATGATGATGGCCATGATACTTTGCTTTCAAATGGCCAAATTTTGAAGCAACAGTTTTAAGTAGAAAAAATAAACAGATTCACTGTCTTCAAATGCAGGGGTCTCCAACCATCGAACCACAAAGAAATTTTAAAATTTATTATATTGACTATCTACAGTCTGCCGGGTGTTTTTGCATAAGTAATATGCATGTATTATAAGGCAACAAGCTGGTAGAATTTTTAACACTCCAGCCATGGCATTTCATCCATCTTTAATGTTCTAAGTTCAAATTCCAAGGTCAACTTTGCCTTTCATCCTTTTGTGGGTTGATAAACTAAGTACAAGCAGAGCACTGTGGTTGATATAATCAACTTACCACGATCACTAAAATTGCTGGCCTTGTACCAGAATTTAAAACGAATATTTTGTTCATAGTTGCAGGAGTGGCTGTGTGGTAAGTAGCTTGCTAACCAATCGCATGGTTCTGGGTTCAGTCCCACTGCGTGGCATCTTGGGCAAGTGTCTTCTGCTATAGCCCCGGGCCGACCAATGCCTTGTGAGTGGATTTGGTAGATGGAAACTGAGAGAAGCCTGTCGTATATATGTATGTGTATATATATATATATATGTATGTGTGTGTGTGTTTGTGTGTCTGTGTTTGTCCCCCTAGCATTGCTTGATAACCGATGCTGGTGTGTTTACGTCCCCGTCACTTAGCGGTTCGGCAAAAGAGACCGATAGAATAAGTACTGGGCTTACAAAGAATAAGTCCCGGGGTCGATTTGCTCGACTAAAGGCGGTGCTCCAGCATGGCCGCAGTCAAATGACTGAAACAAGTAAAAGAGAGAGTAAAAAGAGAGTAATGGTTAATTTACTAGCAAAATCCTGAGTATGAATTAAGGTTTTTATATAAACAGGTGCACGTGTAACTGTAAGCAGATTGGTTCCCAGTTGTATGATTCTGGGTTCAGTCCCAGGACCCTATGGCATTGAATTCTGTCCCTGCACATGTTTTGAATCGACACCTTAACTGAGATCAATGTAATCCCTGCTGTTTATACCTATATAATTTACTAGTTAACTTCAACTACACTGAATATAGGTCACATCAATGTTAATTACAACTAACCAAGACCAAAGTAAACAAACAAATAAAAGAATTGAACCATGTTAGCAATATGGATTTTTTTTGTTATTATTAGTGCAGGTAATAAGGCGGCAAGCTAGCGGAAACGTTAGCACGCCAGGCGAAATGCTTAGTGGTATTTCGTCTGTGTTTACGTTCTGAGTTCAAATTCAGCCAAGGTCGACTTTGCCTTTCATCTTTTTGGGGTTGATAAAGTACCAGTTGTGTACTGGGGTCAATCTAATCAACTGGCCCTCTCCACCCAAAATTTCAGGCCTTCTGCCTAAAGCACAAAAGATTATTAGTGCAAGTGGTTAAGAAGCTTGCTCTGCAACCACATGGTTTTGGGTTCAGTCCCATGGCACAGTAATCTGGGCAAGTGTCTTCTACTATAGGCCCCACACCAACCAATGCCTTAAGAAATGAATATGATAGATGGAAACTGCATGGAAGCTAGTTACAAATATGAATGTAGAATCTGACCTATGCCAGCATGGACTATGGGCATTAAAATGATATGTATGTGTGTGTGACAAGTAAACCCTTCAAGGTGGTACCCCAGCATGGCCACAATCTAATGACAAACATGTTAGCAATAAAAAGATAGCTTATTGAGATGAGGAGAACAATGTCCAAAGCCTTTAGCAAAGTGACCATGACTACAGGGCAAAGGGAGAAATAAACCCCAACTTGTGGGCTATCCTCAAACCAGGTCTAAACACTGGCAGCAACAGAGGACTCCATAAAAGGACCCCACAGAGTAAGGTCCTTGTGCTTAACCCAGAGTGACAGATTGAGTACCACTCAACAACAGGAACAACCCTTTCAACAGGCTTTTTCCTGATTTGCATCCACCTAATTTCATTCAGAAGAATTGGAAGGAGGTTGGGGGCCAACCTAAAGATTGGGTAGAAGATATGGCCAAAATGCCGTGCTGTAAGGATCAAAACCACAATCACAAGATTGCAAACTGTTTTTTCACTCCACCTTATTTCTGGATAATAAAATAACAGTGAACCAGCTTAGGCGTACTAGTGCATACTTAAACTACAAGTTCACCATTACTAAGTTGGATCATTCTAAGTCAGAAAAAAATGCCACAGCAAACCAACCATTCTCGTTGCCCACTACTCCTGGGTGGGTCATGGATGTAGAGTCCTGAAGCACTTCTTGCTATAAGGATCTATCAGAAACAACCATCATTAAACTTCCCTGCTACATCCACAAGCATGACCAGATGGTAGTATGAGTATTACCTCATCCTTGGTCCGTCCCCTCATTATATTGGAGTTTTGAGATTTCAATTAGGTCTATTTTTACAATGTTGTAAGGTTGGTGTGAAAAGCTGGATCTGGTTGGTTTGAACACAAAACAAGTAGGATATTTTGACTGGACTTGGTCCACCCCTCAACTATCTCATTCTTGGTCCACCCCTCAATCTACCAGTTGGTTCAACTTGAGTGTCTTGCGACTGATTTTCTTGCGATTCTAACCACACGTCTACAGTACCAGAGCTGTAACCTATCAATGCAGAGAAATATTGGCTCAACCTAAAGAGCCTCCCCCAATCTCCAAGCTATGCACCCTCTCATGTACCATTACTTCAAGGGTCCTTCAGAAGAAACCCCCATTTCAGCCACTTGAATCATATTCTTTCGTTACCATAACTCTGAATATACAGAGAAACTGAATTGAAGATAGTGAGTTTGGTGTTTTGACCAATCTCTCCTCTTCTGCAGACCAAATGCTGAAGCTGATACATAACTGCACCAGCACCTGCAATTCTAGCATCCAATTCAATCACCATTCAATAATTGTAATTACTCGCTTTGTTCAAAGTGAACTTCTTGTATGTTGATAGGAAATAATCCTGCAAGGTTCCAAAAATAACCCAACGAGAGAACAATTCATTTTCTAATTAAGATAAAGAATTTATCAATGGAATGATAATTTATCTTCTTACATATCACTATTTTGATTTTCTGTATTTTTAATCATGACGAGGAATAATAGCAGTGAGGTCCAAATACTGGACTATTGAACACATGACTAAGAGTTCTAACCTTACCAGCGATTACTATTGTTCATTGGAGCAAAGCTGTTGGACTTAGTCTGCTTGATTTGACAAATACAATCTCAATTCATATGAGCTTAGCAAGACAATGTAAGCAGGCATTCGAGTAGCTAGAAATAGCAACCAAAAATCTACCTTAACTCCTTGGCTTTGAAACTGGCCAAATCCAGCCAAAATATTCCACTTGTTTCATGTTCAATTCCAGCCAGATCCAGCTTTTCACACCAACCTTACATCATTCTAAAAACAATCACATCATTGATATCGCAAAACTCCAGGATAATGTATATTTAAATCAAAACAATGTAGATAAGTTTTACATTTGATAGAGTAATCTGAATGCTAAAAAGTTAAGCATTTAAAATCAGCCATATATGGGTCAAATATCCAACAGGCAGACAGAGCAACAAACAGCTTGAACAAGGTTGTTCAACTTGCACAAAGTAGCAGTCAAATCTCACAACTATCTTTTAAAGACCTTTGCTAATATATCGTTAGATACACAATATTGGTACAAGTATTGCTGCATGATTAAGACTGGATTTCAGGTCTGGTTACATGGTGTCCCACCATAGGTAAGAGTCAACAATAGCCCCAGGTTGACTAATGTCACACAAGGGAATTTGATAAACTACAGGAAGTCCATGAAGTGAGAGAGCAAGCAAGAGAGTGAGGGAGAGAAAGAGAGACCTTGAACATCCATACTTTATGCTTGCATGCATACAGAGTCTGTTGAGGCATATTATTGTTGAGGCATAAATTTATGTACAGAGGGAAAACTAGCAGGGGCTGCCAGAAAGATACTTGAGAGGCAGAGCCAAGAATTGCTGTTCTTATTTCTTTATTGCCCACAAGGGGCTAAACAGAGGGGACAAACAAGGACAGACAGACAAAGGGATTAAGTCGATTACGGGTACTTAATTTATTGATCCCGAAAGGATGAAAGGCAAAGTCGACCTCGGTGGAATTTGAACTCAGAACATAACGGCAGATGAAATACCTATTTCTTTACTACCCACAAGGGGCTAAACACAGAGAGGACAAACAAGGACAGACAAATGGATTAAGTTGATTATATCGACCCCAGTGCATAGCTGGTACTTATTTAATAGACCCCGAAAGGATGAAAGGCAAAGTCGACCATGGCAGAATTTGAACTCAGAATGTAGCGGCAGATGAAATACCTCTAAGCATTTTGCCCGGCGTGCTAACTTTTCTGCCAGCTCTCCAAGAATTGCTGTTCTATACAAGATCAACTTGTGAGAAATAGCAGCCTAATTCCTCTCAAATCGTAATCTACTGAACATGGTTAGGAAGCAGTGTGTGTGTGTGTGTATGGGAGGGGAGTCACATTCCAGGCTTACCACTGCTTGAGCAAATCAATCTTGCTTGAGACAAAGGGGCAATGTGAAGGGTCATCCACCCACAAAATCCAGCATGGGAAAAAAAAAATAACTGAACAGCTGATATCGTAGGTTAACTTGGTCAAGGTCATTATGGAACCTAAACACATGAATGACAAGTTTTATTTAGTAAGTATAGCTTCTTCATGCATCAGCAATCACTTGAACAACATATGTGAAACTAAACTGTAATAAAGGTAAAAACTAAATGAAGAGGAGCGCTGTATTCTCCCTGGTTGCAATGCGTTTGGGAATGCACAAAAAACTGAAGCAAATTTAACAATGACAGTCACATCCATCACTATCTTTAGTCCTATTTCTTTACTACCCACAAGGGGCTAAACACAGAGAGGACAAACAAGGACAGACGAATGGATTAAGTCGATTATATCAACCCCAGTGCGTAACTGGTACTTAATTTATCGACCCCGAAAGGATGAAAGGTAAAGACGACCTCAGTAGAATTTGAACACAGAACGTAACTAAGCATTTCGCCCACCTTGCTAACATTTCTGCCAGCTCGCTGCCTTTATATCTTTAGTCCCGGTACTCAGAGTCAGTTACCCAGTTTCCAAGTGACCAAGATCGCAATATACCAGCTGAATGGAATACCAGCTGAATGGAATACCAGCTGAATGGAATACCAGCTGAATGGAATACCAGCTGAATGGAATACCAGCTGAATGGAATACCAGCTGAATGGAATACCAGCTGAATGGAACACCAGCCCATTGCAGGTGGGTCTAAAACAATTGGTGCAAAAATGTTTCATTGTTTTATGCAAAGGTGCCTTGTGAGATTGATGAAAGTAAAAAGGAAAACATTCATGTAGGGGGCAGAAGCAATGTGAAATGAAGTGTTTTGCTCAAGAACACAACACACTGCCCAGTCCAGGAATCGAAACCATGACCATGTGATCACGAGTGCAACACCCCAACCACCAGGTCATGCACTTTTACTGGCACAACGGCATGATGTATAAAAATAAGGGATAAGCAATAGTAATATCGCTATACAGTATTTCGGGTAAAAGAGAATATTTATGAAAATAATCACAAGTGTGGCTGTGTGGTAAGAAGCTTACTTCCCAATCACATGGTTCCGGGTTCAGTCCTACTGTGACACCTTGAGAAAACCAAAGCCTTTGTGAGTGGATTTGGTAGGCAGAAACTGAAAGAAGACCATTGTACAGATATCATCATTGTCTGCATATAACGTCCATTTTCCATGCAGGCATGGGTTGGACACTGACTGAAAACTGGTAAGCTGCACCATGTTCCAGTCTGATTTTGCATGGTTTCTAACCACTGGATACCCTTCCTAATGCCAACCACTCCAAGAGTATAATGGATGCTTTTTACATGCCACTAGCACAGGTGCCAGTTATGCAGCACCGGCACAGGCCACGGCTATGATCTCACTTGGCTTGACAGATCTTCTCGAGCACAGAATATCACCAAAGGTCTCAATCACTTGTTGCTGCCTCCATGAGGCCCTACATTTGAACAGTGCCTTTTACACACCAATGGCACGTGTGCCAGTTACACAACCTTGCATTGGCCATAACTAAAATTTCACTCAGCTTGACAGGTCTTCTCAAGTATGGCATATTACCATATATATATGTGTGTGTGTGTGTGGCAATATGAATGATACCAGCCTACAGGCTAGGCAAGCAAGCCAACATCCCCCCCCCCACCTGATCAGAGGGTTAGTTCATCACAGGATGGTTACTCATTTAGAGCTAAGTGGACAAGAGTAATGTGAAATGAAGTGTTTTGGTCAAGAGCACAGTGTGCAACTGGTCCAAGATTTCAACTCACCATCGTGAGTGCAACACACACAACCATTAGGTCATGCACCTTCACATATATGAGTGCACATGTACACACACTATGAGAGATTAGTATGAAGTTGGTATATCTGTTATAGCGACGGTGAGCTGGCAGAAACGTTAGCACGCCAGGCGAAATGCTTAGCAGTATTTCGCCTGCCGCTACCTTCTGAGTTCAAATTCTGCCGAGGTCGACTTTGCTTTTCAAATTTTCGGGGTCGATTAAATAAGTACCAGTTACGCACTGGGGTCGATATAATAGACTTAATCCGTTTGTCTCTCCTTGTTTGTCCTCTCTGTGTTTAGCCCCTTGTGGGCAGTAAAGAAATAGGTATATCTGTTACAAATATTTCTGCAATTGATAAGACTAGTGAATAATCACAAATTATAAAATATAACATATAATATATTTGCATAGTAATGCAGGTAAGAAGCTTGCTTTCCAACCATGTGGTCTTAGGTTCCAAGTCCCACTGTGTAGCACCTTGGGCAAGTGACTACTATAACTCCAGGTTGAACAATGCCTGGTGAGTGGATTTGGCAGACAGAAACTAAAACAAGCCTGCTTCTGTCCCTTACCACTGTTTCACAACCAGTGTTGCTATGTTTACATCCCTATAACTCAGCAGTTTGGTAAATGAAACAATAAAATCAGTGCCAGACTTTACAAAAAAAGGAGAAAAAGTACTGGAAGTCAATTCAACTAAAGCTTTCAAAGTGGTGCTCCAACATGACCATAGTCCGAGCAAAAAGATAAAACAGATATCAGTTAACAAGTGCATCTTCAAAATAGGATTGAAATACAAAACTATGACCAAGGCGCAGGAGTGGCTGTGTGGTAAGTAGCTTGCTAACCAACCACATGGTTCCGGGTTCAGTCACACTGCGTGGCATCTTGGGCAAGTGTCTTCTGCTATAGCCCCGGGCCGACCAATGCTTTGTGAGTGGATTTGGTAGACGGAAACTGAAAGAAGCCTGTCGTATATATGTATAAGTGTGTGTGTGTGTGTATATGTTTGTGTGTCTGTTTGTCCCCCTAGCATTGCCTGACAACCGATGCTGGTGTGTTTACGTCCCCGTCACTTAGCGGTTCGGCAAAAGAGACCGATAGAATAAGTACTGGGCTTACAAAGAATAAGTCCCGGGGTCGATTTGCTCGACTAAAGGCGGTGCTCCAGCATGGCCGCAGTCAAATGACTGAAAAGAGTAAAAGAGAGAGTAAGTAAGACTACATAAATGCTTATGAAATATATGGGAATTGAGGTGGGGGGAGGTCAGTGGTTAGCGACAAGAACAGTGTAAGTAAGAGGTAAAATTAGTCACTGAAGTAGATACAAAAGACCAACAGGAGGTTTTGAATGCTGTGTGGTGCAGAAACAAACCTGACAAGAAACAGATCAGGTTGCTAGAGGACAGTGTGGGTTATAGATAAGTACCAGTAGAAGATTGGTTATAAATCACACACAGCAGGAATACAAATGACACATTATGCAAATGGGTTTCCACCTATGTACACACACAAAGTAGAAAACAGCCACACCCTCATTCAAACTTCAATGAACCTTTCAGCTGGTCAACCACAAGTTCTTTCAAAGTAGGCTGTTGTGCATTCACTCAGTGCACCAGTTGTTTTGTTGTTATCTAAGTTCTGGCTCTCATTCAGTCAGACCATGGGATCAACCTTTTTGAAATTCGCACCCTCGTTCCCGAAATTTGGCTGTGTGGTAAGAAGTTTGCTTCCCAACCATATGGTTCAGTCCCATTGCATGGTACCTTGGGCAAGTGTCTATTATAGCCTTGAGCTGACCAAAGCCCTACAAGTGGATTTGGTAGATGGAAGCAAAGAAACTGGTCATGTGTGTCTCTTGCCACTATTTGACATCTGGTCTTGATTTGTTTACGTCCCTATAACTTAGTGGTTCAGCAAGAGAAACCAACAGAATAAGTACCAGGCTTTAAAAAAGTAGTGGGGTCGATTCATTCAACTAAAAATTCAAGGCGGTGCCCCAACATGGGCACTGTCTATTGACTGAAACAAACAAATGGTAAACAATGGCTTGTTCTGAGAGCATACAATAGAGCAAGGGGCCCCAAACACCAGGCTGTAGATCATTTGGTACTAAGCCATGTAAAAATTGATCTTTAATTTTTATTTCTGGTTTATTGACTATCGCATTCTGCAAGGTGTTTTTGCATTAAATATGCAAATAGACCTCCACTGGCTTCCGTGCCGGTGGCACATAAAATACACCAATCCGACCGTACGACAGGCACCCATGCCAACCCCCTTTGCTTGCGAAGACATGTTGGGGAAATCGAAATCGAACCAGCCAGGATCCCTGGTTTGGTGGTACGTAAAAAGCACTATCCGACTCGTGGCCGATGCCAGCGCCGCCTCGACTGGCTTCCGTGCCGGTGGCACATAAAATACACCAATTCGACCATGGCCGTTGCCAGCCTCGCACCTGTGCAGGTGGCACGTAAAAAGCACCCACTACACTCACGGAGTGGTTGGCGTTAGGAAGGGCATCCAGCTGTAGAAACATTGCCAGATAAGACTGGAGCCTGGTGCAGCCTTCTGGCTTCCCAGATCCCCGGTCGAACCGTCCAACCCATGCTAGCATGGAGAACGGACGTTAAACGATGATGATACCGGCATGACCCCTCCCCAGTTCATAAAAAAATTGTCCTGTATGAAACTGGCCCATGGTAGGCAAAAATGGTTGAGAACAGTTACAACAGAACTAAGGATCACAACTACAGTGCCCAGTAATCAGCACAGTTCAGCAGAGAAATCCCTAGTGACAAAAAACCTGACATTTTTGTTTTCAGACAAACACCCACTTTGTTTCAGTCTTGACATCTTTTTGAGATCAATCAATGACAACTGAACTCCCTGACCCGCATCGAGAACGCTGATACTTTGCCAGTTATTAAGCAAGGAATTAACTGGAAACATTGTTAAAGTCCAGTTAACTCTTTGCCTGCCATAGGTATCACATGATACACAGGACATATTTCCATGCATCATCTCTCTCTATATAAACGGCAGTTTGTCTGTCTGTGTGTCTGTTAGGTTGTACCCTCACCCTGACCACGGCTTTCAACCGATTCTGATGAAACTTGACACACACATAGCCCAATGTCATAATTCAAAACTAACGCAGCGAAAATTTTGAAAAGTTCCCCCAGTTCTGAAAAAATCGATAAATTCGACATGGGGTCGAGAATCTAAGCTTTTTATATGCAACACATTTTCTGGACTGTTCGTGGGCTGTTCACGCGTTGGGAGGCGCAATGATGTTTTCATGTTTTCGCCCAAAGGGACAGCTAGGAACATCGTATACATAGAAGTATTCGAGTGAAGAGAAGACATTGCAACCTACACATGCGCCTTCGTTCCCTAGAGGGAAAGGACTAGATTGGGATTAGTTGTTGCCTACTAGGGTCTCTTACATACCCGGGCAATGCCGCTAGTAATTGATACACGTTCCCAATTTTTTTTGGCAGCGGGGCACCAGAGTGATTTAGGACTTATGAAAGGAAAGTTTTATATTACTCAGAATGCATGAAACCAGAGTTAACTAAATATCTGAAAACAAGCATGGCCATTTAGGATAAACTAAATAAAAATTTAAAAAAGTGGAGGGGCTTATGAAAACTTAGGAAAAGCAATTCCTGAAGCTTTACCATTTTGCCTATCCAAAGAATTTTCACAACTTCTTTGAAAGGTCTGACCAAACTTCAACCTTCTCAAATAGAAGGCAGGTGAAAGGGACTACCAGCCATAGTTCGGAATCAGTACCATTTCTCAAATTCACTAGATTTGAATTGGTGCCCATTTTTACAATTATTTTTGGCAACTTCCGAGCAGTGCAAATGCACATCAGAATTTCATTGATTTCATAAATAACAGCACTTCCCATTTGCACAACTGAGGACCTTTTGCTTGTTTATATTAAATACCACCAGAAAGCCGTATCCTTGTACTTTGCCAAATCTAAATGGATTTATTCTCAACTTTCAGCAGGTGTAGGACAGTAGTCGATCATTTAACATCCATTTTCCCCCATGCTTGCTTGGATGAGATGTAATTTCAAAGTGTCTGCTCAAAGGTAATACCTTTATCTGTAACCTTCACATAAATTCAAACTATTCAGGAACATTTATTCCAGGGCTCAACATTCTTAATATCCAGGCCACATCCAAAACCTGGATTTTTTCTTTTAAGTGAAACAAGTGGAAAAAATTTATAGGCGCAGGAGTGGCTGTGTGGTAAGAAGCTTGGTTCCAGGTTCAGTCTCACTGTGACACCTTGGGTGAGTGTCTTCTGTAGCCTTAGGCCAACCAAAGCCTTTTGAGTGGATTTGGTAGACAGAAATTGAAAGAAACTCATCATAGGCGCAGGAGTGGCTGTGTGGTAAGTAGCTTGCTAACCAACCACATGGTTCCGGATTCAGTCCCACTGCGTGGCACCTTGGGCAAGTGTCTTCTGCTATAGCCCCGGGCCGACCAATGCCTTGTGAGTGGATTTGGTAGACGGAAACTGAAAGAAGCCTGTCGTATATATGTATATATATGTGTATGTATGTGTATGTGTTTGTGTGTCTGTGTTTGTACCCCTAGCATTGCTTGACAACCGATGCTGGTGTGTTTACGTCCCCGTCACTTAGCGGTTCGGCAAAAGAGACCGATAGAATAAGTACTGGGCTTACAAAGAATAAGTCCCGGGGTTGATTTGCTCGACTAAAGGCGGTGCTCCAGCATGGCCGCAGTCAAATGACTGAAACATGTAAAAGAGTAAAGAGTATACATACACATATTTGCATATGTCCCAACCATCAGGCCTTCACTTGACAACCAATGCTGGTGTGTTTTATGTCCCTGTAACTTAGCAGTTCAGCAAACTGTGCTTGTGTGTCTGTATTTGTCCCCCCACCAACATCGCTTGACCATTGATGCTGGTGTGTTTACGTCCCCGTAACTTAGCGGTTCAGCAAAATGGACCACTACAATAAGTACTAGGCTTACAAAGAATAAGTCCTGGGGTCGATTTCTTCAACTAAAACCCTTTAAGGCAGTGCTCCAGCATGACAAATGACAAAAGAATTTACAGAGGGAAGACCATGGGGAGGGGTTGGGCAGAAGGATACTTGAGGGCCACATGCAACTCAGGGAGCCACAGTTGAGAACCACTGCTCTATGCAGTCTCAACCTGCTAGAAACTGCAGCCTAATCCCATTCAAATCACAACTTAACTAATGTATTTGCTAGTCATCAAGCAGATTTTTTTTAAAGTTGATTTGTTTTATTTTAAACATTGCATGTATGGCTATGAGATAAAGAAGCTCACCATGGAACCATTTGGTTTCAGGTTCAGTCCCACTGCATGGCAGTTTGTGCAAGTGTCTGTCTGAGGCTATAGTAGACTATAGCCCCATCTCCAGACAGATCAATGCTTCTGAGTGAATTTGGTAGATAGAAACTGTGCAGAAGCCTCCTGTATGCAGACAGAGACATACATAGACATATGTGTGTCACTGTTTGTCAACATCCCACAAAGCTTGGCAACCAGTGCTGGTTTGTTTACATCCCCATAACAGGTCAGCAATACAGGCTGAAAGAATAAGTGCCAGACTTGATTAACCCAGTTTCCAGATTGTACAGCTCTTCTCTGGAAAGGACACTGGTTCGCTGGGGAACTTGCTTCCCAGCTTATTGTTGGAACTCATTGGCAGCTGAGTGGACTGGAATAACACGGAAGTGTTTTGCTCAAGAGTACAATGCATCACAACTGGTCCATGAATTAAAACCATGATCTCGCTATCATGAATGCAAAACTTAACCACCAGGCCACCTGTCATCACACAAACTGCATGCACCCTCTGCAAATATCACAGCAAGTGACAAAAATAGAGAAAAAAAAAACCCCAGTCAATTGATATTTCATAATTTCCATGTAAGGATGGGTAGGACATGTCTGTTACCACACACTAGCAATTGTCTAAATGACATTTTACAAAGGTTTTACAGAGAAAGAAAAGATAGCATTTTAAATTGAAGTGATTTATTATTCATATTTCCTTGTGCTTCGTTACTTTCGAAGTCGCGTACTTTCGGTCTCTGTCGCCAAACCTTTAAGTTAGTGATGTAAACAAACCTACACCCAATAAGTGGGTGATGGGGTGATCAACACCCTCATGCACTCAGACATACATACCAGGCTTTTGCACAGTTTCCTTCCAAATTCACTTGAAAGGCATTGGTCAGCCTGGAACCAGCAGAGGACACTTGCCCAAGCTGCCGTACAGTATGTGTTTCTTTCAAAATATTTGTGTGGATTAGTTGCCCTGTGTCCTCTAATGAAAATTATTAGGGGCAGGAATTTGGCCAGTTGTTGGTGACATGTAAAAGGCACCCAGTACACTATTGAGTGGTTAGCATTAGGAAGGGCATCTAGCCAGAGAAAACAAGCCAAAACAGACTGGCGCCACGTGCAGCTCTCTGGCTTACCAGTTCCAGTCAAACTGTCCAACCCATGCCAGCATGGTAAACGGATGCTAAATAATGATTCTGAGCCTTATTACATCACTCATGTTTCTGCTCATAACCACATTTAAAATTAGGTTTAAACTTTGAAAACAAGCACCGATGTTTCAGTCAAACTTATGCAAATGTGTTGGATAAATCAAGGACTACACAGGACTAATGTAGGCCCATAAAGACTGTGCCCTGGAACAATTTCCAGTTACTCATAACCAGAAGTCCTTTGATCCAGTAAAACTGGTCAGCTCAAATAGGGTTTCAGTTGATGCAGTTTTAAAAATTTATTGTAGGGCATTTTAAAAGATCCCAAACACTGACTCACCTCTGTAACAGTTAATTTCCTTGTTAGGTCACTTGGTGCATATGTGTATTTGTTCAACCTTTGGTTACCATTGGTCCTGCACATCTATCTATGATCGAAGACTTTCCAACCCTAACTTCCTCCTATATTCAGCTTTTGTTTTTATTTAAGGCTGTAATGAAGATTTGACTGCTTTGTCTAGCGAGTCGAATGAGTGCCTTGTTTTTCTTAGATGGCTTGAGAGTGGTTTGGCTTGGTTAATATCCTCACAAAACCAAATGTGTATTTGAGTCGTCTCCCCTGGGGAGTGTTTGTCCTGAGACTATTTTGAAAGAATAACTTATTTTGTGCAAGTGTATGTATATCTCGTCATTTAATATCTATACCAAATCGCCAGGAAAACTGACAAAAGGGGTTTTGTTTTATCAGGACAATGCTCCAGCCCACAAGTCCTTGGTTTCAGTGGCTGCTGTGCATAACTGGATTTGAAGTGGTAGATCACCCCCCCCCCCCCCACACACACAATTCTCCTGGTTTGCCCCGTCTGACTATCATCTGTTCTCCAACATGAAAAGACACTTGGCTGGGGACCAGTATCACAATGATGACATATCTACTGTCGGTGCCGATTCTGAACAACAGGATGAAAGCTTCTTCACCAATGGAATCCAAGCACTACAACACCAATGGAAGAAGTCTGGAGTGCAAGGGGGGGACTATGTTGAAAAATAAACCTCATTTGGTCACATTCCATGAGACTTATCTTGATCAGCTTATGAACTTTTCAGCTGACCCTCGTACTGTTACAAATATTTTTCAGTTGAGAGATGAAACTGGGAAAACAAGTTAGGTGATAAACATTGTGACTGGAGTAGACATTATTCAAAAACCTGCGGCCTGTGGGAGAATCCGTTTAAATAGGTCCTTCGTAGAGAAACAAAAAAAAGCAGGGACCACTAACGTACAAGCCTGTTATGTTCGCTTGTGGTGTATGTCATTAGTGACATATATTTTTGTTGTTGAGGAAAAAAATGCCACACACACACACTATAGGCATGGATTGCTTCCCAATCATATGGTCCCAGGTTCAGTCCCACTGCATGGCACCTCAGGATGACTAAAGACTTGGGAGTGGATTTGGTAGAAACTGAAACAATGTGTCATCATTGCTTGACAACTGGTGTTGGTTTGTTTATATCCCAGTGACAATGCTTCAGTAAAAGAGGCTGATAGAATAAATTCCAGGCTTTACAGGTTGGGATATATATATATATATATGCGTGGCCATGGCTGTCTGGCTATGAAGTTTGCTCTGCAACCACGAGGTTGCGAGTTCAGTCTCACTGCAACTTGGGCAAGTGTCTTCTGCTGGTTCCAGGCTGACCAATGTCTTTCGAGTGAATTTGGAAGGAAACTGTGCAAAAGCCCGGTATGTATGTTTCAGTGCATGAGGGTGTCGATCACCCACTTATTGGGTGTAGGTTTGTTTACATCACCAACTTAAAGGTTCGGCGACAGAGACCGAAAGTACTCGACTTCGAAAGTAACAAATGGAGACTGAAACTCTGGGAAGACGATGTCCCAGCATGGCCGCAGTCGAATGGTTGAAAAAAAAATATTGTAAAAGATGAAGTTATTAAAAAAAAAAATCTGACTGATGAAATACAAGGCTTCAATTTCGAAATTAAGAATTTGGGGACGACTTAATCATCATCATCATTCAGCGTCCGCTTTCCATGCTAGCATGGGTTGGACGGTTCAACTGGGGTCCGTGAAGCCAGAAGGCTGCATCAGGCCCAGTCTGATCTGGCAGTGTTTCTACGGCTAGATGCCCTTCCTAACGCCAACCACTCCGTGAGGGATAAAATAACAGAACTGATATTTAAAGCCAGTCCAGTTGCTGGAGACAACAAAATTATGATGGAAAAGTGAAGAGTTTTTAAAAAACACTAGAGGCAGGTTTGATGTTAAAATGGGGCTAAAATTTTAACGAAAGAACAATTATTCATTCTGAAAGGATTTAAAATAATATTCCAAGACGCTGCTGGTGTTAGAGAAAGAAAGAAAGCGAGTGAGACAAAGAGGCAGACAACGAAAGAGAACGAGCGAAAGAGAGAGGGAGAAAATGTGTACAAGTCTAAAGCACACACACATTGAAGAGCTATAAATCCTTAAAAATGTTTTAGCCTGAAGGCTGCGGCCATGCTGGGGCACCACCGCTATGTTGAAGGCTTGAAACCGATTTAAAAAATACCATTAATTTTCTTTTTAAATCACTTAAACCCATGGAGTGGCTGTGTGGTAAGTAGCTTGCTAACCAACCACATGGTTCCGGGTTCAGTCCCACTGCGTGGCATCTTGGGCAAGTGTCTTCTGCTATAGCCCCGGGCCGACCAATGCCTTGTGAGTGGATTTGGTAGACGGAAACTGAAAGAAGCCTGTCGTATATATGTATATTTATATATATGTATGTGTGTGTGTGTGTGTGTGTGTTTGTGTGTGTTTGTCCCCCTAGCATTGCTTGACAACCGATGCTTGTGTGTTTATGTCCCCTGTCACTTAGCAGTTCGGCAAAAGAGACCGATAGAATAAGTACTGGGCTTACAAAGAATAAGTCCCGGGGTCGATTTGCTCGACTAAAGACGGTGCTCCAGCATGGCCGCAGTCAAATGACTGAAACAAGTAAAAGATTATCTATTCCATCTAACTTTATATACAAACGGTTATTAACCATTTCATCCATATCGCTAAATATTTGGAGAAAAAACACATTTCATATGATAAACACGCACCATTTGACTAAAACATGAAAAAAAACTTGGGATCTTTTCGGTTTGAACGGGAGTTTTTAACAATTTCTCGGTAACTAAAAAAATTTTAAACTTCATATACTGGTAGAATGTGTTTATAAAACATCTTTCTCTTGGCTTTGAGAAAATTCTATAGTTTGTAAGATATTTGTTGTGTTTTTTTCTTCAATTTCTTCAATTTCAACCAATTAATGACCATCTATTGAGGTGAAAACATTCAGTGCCGTATGAATATGTCCCTTGTTTAAGAAACAGATTGGGTGTATTTACATTTGTGAAGAAAAAAACGATACCCTTCCCCCACCCCCAACCCTAAAATAGATTGAAATTGAATAGATCGATACTAAGGGTCATAATTATGGGGGACAATTTCATATGACACTGCTAGTAAAACTGCTGTTCAAACCGAATAGATCCAAAACTTTTATTAAAGACAAGTTCCTACACAGAATTATTTTTAATATAACAAATGCATACAACAGGCATACCCAAACATCCAGTATTCGGCAACTCGCCAAAACTAATTCCGTTGAAATCTTTTAAAATTTTAACTGAGTTTTTTCTTAATTTCAGTTATACACATATTAATCAGCTGTAAAGTTATGTAAGTGACCTTATTTTTATTTTTACTCAAGGGCCGAAAGTTTCATGCGATGTACTTTTATACGAAATACATAAGTCAATTATGTAACTTCACAGCCGACATTATATATGTGTGTGTGTGTGTGTGTGTGTGTGTGTGTGTGTAGGAGTGGCTGTGGGGTAAGTAGCTAGCTTACGAACCACATGGTTCCGGGTTCATTTCCATTGCATGGCACCTTGGGCAAGTGTCTTCTACTATAGCCTCGAGCCAACCAAAGCCTTGAGAGTGGATTTGGTAGATGGAAACTGAAAGAAGCCGTCGTATATATGTATGTGCGTGTGTATGTTTGTGTGCCTGTATTTGCCCCCCCACCCCCACCCAACATTGCTTGACAACCAAT
The DNA here is from genome assembly GCF_006345805.1 of Octopus sinensis. NCBI lineage: Eukaryota > Metazoa > Mollusca > Cephalopoda > Octopoda > Octopodidae > Octopus > Octopus sinensis. The sequence goes on along the minus strand of NW_021831846.1, from coordinate 81,829 downwards.
GCTGGTGCGTTTACGTCCTCGTAACTTAGCGGTTCAGCAAAAAGGACCAATAGAATAAGTACTAGGCTTACAAAGAATAAGTCCAGGGTCGATTTGCTCGACTAAAGGCGGTGCTCCAGCATGGCCACAGTCAAATGACTGAAACAAGTAAAAGAGCAAAAGCATACCCATCTCATTCGCTACGAAAATTTAACCTTTTAGGCTACTTTCAAGCCTTCGCCATAACTTGATTTATCTTTCCTATCGCTCTCTCTACGAAATTTAACCTTAGGCTACCTCAAGCCGTAATCCTATCTTTTCCCATCTTTCCGCCATTGGCGGTGCGCCCGCCCCCCACCACCAATACCTCTGAACACTGTCCAATACCGCTGAACACTGTCCTCACCCCCACCACCAATACCGGTGAACACTGTTCTCACCCCCACCACCAATACCGGTGAACACTGTTCTCACCCCCACCACCAATACCAGTATACCCTGTTCTCACCATCTACACCGGATACGCCCTACTCCCTCCTCCTCCCCCCACTACCCCTTCCCCTCATATGCTTTCACTGTGAAAAGACAAGCTGCTAGCGCCATAGCTCAACTGCCCACCGATCTTTGCTTCCTCCTGACACTGCCTCAATCCGACCATCCCCCTTTTAGTACCCTTCCGCCTCGTAATATCCTACGTTTTTATTTCTTACGAACCTACACCAATCCTTCCTGCCATCGTTCCTCCTTACCCCAACCTTCCCCACTGGTTGCTCCCCTATACTACCCGCCTCAACTGGACCCCCCCTCCCCAACTCAACTCTAGAATATCTGTATTTCTTTCCTCTACCTAATTACGTTACTCAGTGACGATAACGAATGTCCACTGCTAACACCACCCTGGATCCCCAAAGTACCCCGATCCCCAAAGTACCCCGGACCTCGTTGCCCCCGTGCCGCTGACACGTTAAAATGCTCGAACCGATCGTGACCGATGCCGGACCCTCCGGCCCCTGTGCAGGTGGCACGTAAAAAGCACCCAATCCACTCACGGAGTGGTTGGCGTTAGGAAGGGCATCCAGCCGTAGAAACTCTGCCAGATTCAGACTGGAGCCTGGTGCGGCCCCTGGCTTCCCAGACCCGGTCGAACCGTCCAACCCGTGCTAGCGCGGAAAGCGGACGTTAAACGATGATGATGATGATGATGATATATATATAGTCTGTAAAGTTATTAAAATAAAGCCAAAGGTGAAGATAAGATAGAATTAACAATGTGTGTTTAATAGGCAAAATATGACCATTAGGTGTAACATTGTTTCAATACGATTTCACATGAAGAATCTTGCAAAACAAATTTTTTTTTTAATGAGCTGTGAGAATGGTTGCCAGCATTTATTCCGGCTCTTCACCTTCTGCAGCATTTCATCTTTTCGGGAAATCAATAAAATATATAACAATTGAGCAATGGGGTCGATGCCATCGATGTAGAACCTCTTCCTAAAAAGAGTGTTCACCTTGAGCCAAAATCTGAAATCATTATTATTATTATTATTATTATTATTATTATTGAGTGAGAGAGTAGCGCATGCCATCAAAGTGACACTGGGGTACAAATATATGAAGCCCAGTATAACCATCATGACTACTTGTCTGATAAGGGTACACTAGGCACATACAACCATATGTGCGCGACATGGTGATCTCATATCAAGATAAACAGTGCATGACCTTGCAGGTGGGGCCCAGTTAGAATTTTTTTCTGGTCGAGTAACCCATTCCACACAAAAGGTCCCTGAATAAGGGTTAAGGATGTTGAATGAACCACCCATGTTTCCAAAGGTGAATTATCCAAACCTCTAAGAATTTCTATCACACACGTCTATGATGCTCCCCAGCAACTTCTGCTCGTGATCAGAGATGCACATATCGTCAGCCACTAAGGGACATGCTCAACTGGTTACGGTCAAACAACTGAGAAGCAAATCTGTGGTATTGAGCAGAATATTTGCTGTAGCTCATCTATTATAGCAAGACAAAACAATGTACATGATAACACTTCCAATTAGTTAAGATCAGGAGCCACAAGAGCCATTGCCTGGTACTGCATCAGGACATTTATTATTAATATCATCATTATTATTATTCAGCGAGCTGGTAAAATCGTTAGCACGCCGGGCAAAATGCTTAGCAGAATTTCGCCTGTTGCTACGTTGAGTTCAAATTCTGCTGAGGTCGCCTTTCATCCTTTCGGACTCAATAAAGTAAGAACACTAGGGTTGATATAATCGACTCACCCCCACCTCCCCTAAGCTGCCCTTGTGGAAAAATTGAAATTATTATTATAACTGGTGAATAGAATTGTTAGAGAATCCGAAACAATTCCATGCTGTGCCGTTCATCTCTAGGTTCAATAAAAATATCTGTCAAGTACAGAGTCCATCATCACCATCATCGTTTAACATCCGTTCTCCATGCTAGCATGGGTTGGACGGTTTGACCGGGGATCTGGGAAGCCAGAAGGCTGCACCAGGCTCCGGTCTTATCTGGCAATGTTTCTACAGCTGGATGCCCTTCCTAACGCCAACCACTCCGTGAGTGTAGTGGGTGCTTTTTACGTGCCACCTGTACAGGTGCCAGGCGAGGCTGGCAACGGCCACGGTCGGATTGGTGTATTTTATGTGCCACCGGCACGGAAGCCAGTCGAAGCGGCACTGGCATCGGCCACGAGTCGGATAGTGCTTTTTACGTACCACCAGACCAGGGATCCTGGCTGGTTCAATTCGATTTCGATGGTCCATGGCATCGACTAAACCGGTAGTCCTTAATCGAGACCCATATGACCCTTAAAGATCCATAAATTATTTATACTTCCACAATACCTACAGGACTTTTTTTTATACAATTTACGGATAAAAATATAATACGATTTTTTTAGACATCGAATAGCTATGAAGGTTCACTCAAGCAAAATAAAACACTTCCGGACATTGTATCTTAAGTAAAAGAACACAATTCCTGACATTTGCATAAGGTACATATTTTGGGGAGGGACTAGATTATATTTTACATCCAACCCCAGTACGTGACTTGTGGGTACTTTGTCGGCCTAAGTGAAGCTTGAAAGGTAATGTCCACCTTGGCATAATTGGAACTCGATGCAGGCTTGGCTCTCCGTCAGTTGTGACGAAGAGTGTTCCAGTTGATCCGATCAACGGAACAGCCTGCTCGTTAAATTAACTTGCAAGTGGCTGAGCACTCCACAGACACGCGTACCCTTAACGTAGTGCTCAGGGAGATTCAACGTGCACTACAGAACGTGACAGAGCTGGCCCTTTCGAATTACAGGTACTACTCACTGAGACGAGTGGAGCAACCCGAAAAAAGTAAAACCTACATAAGTGTGCACCTACCCCCACTTCGACTTCGTTCCCAAATAATTTTCAGAAGAATGTTTTCGAATGAATTTTTCTACAAATTCCTCTCAGATGATGTAAATTACGATTATATCAGATGTAAGAAAAAAGTGAGCACGTCTACATACAGTCTACATGAAGTTTGAAATTTTGGAAAAAAAAAAAAAGCATTCAGTACATATGCACTCAACAATTTTTTTCAACGCTAAATTCCGATACGATCGGAATCTATACCATATAAAACGTATTTATGGAAAATTACATTTTAAAAAAAAACATCCATTTTTCTGAATGTTATGAGGAAACAAAGTCGGAAGGGAGGAACACTTACTCAAATATGGCGGGAAATCAATAAATCAATGAACACCGTGAGGCAGCAACAGAAGAAACATGAAACCCGCTCTTAAAATTCCTCCAGGACCTAAATACCAACACAAATGCAACTCGAAATTGAAACCACATAGGCTTTTGAGAAGCAATGGCAGTGCTAGTCATATTTATTTACCGTGTGGTAAGAAGCTTGCTTCTTATTGACATGGTTCCGGGTTCAGTCCCACTGCGTGGCACCTTGGCTAAGCGTCTTCTACTATAGTCTCATGTTGACCAAAGCCCTGAGTGGATTTGGTAGACAGAAATTGAAAGAAACACGTCACACACACAATCATCATCGTTTAACGTCAGTTTTCCACACTAGCACAGGTTGGACGGTTCGACCGGGGTCTGGGAAGCCAGGAGGCTGCATCAGGCTCCAGTCTAATCTGGCTGTGTTTCTACAGCTGGATGCCCTTCCTAATGCAAACCACTCCATGAGTGTAGAGGGTGCTTTTTACGTGCCACCTGCACAGATGCCAGGGGAGTCTGGCATGGGCCACGACTGGTTGGTGCTTTTTGGTGCACGGAAGCCAGCGAAGGTGGCGCTGGCATCGGCCACGTTCGGATG
>NW_021831846.1:12500-67500 GCF_006345805.1 Octopus sinensis | reverse complement strand
TATATAGTCTTGTTTTGTAATCCTTTACTTCTCTATAGATACACAACATATCTTAAATGCGTGTGTGCGTGTATGTACATATATATATATATATATATATATATATATATATATATATAGAGAGAGAGAGAGAGAGAGAGAGAGAGAGAGAGAGAGAGAGAGAGGTAAAGATATGAGAAATAAATGGTGTGTGTAACGGAGGTTTGATATACACAAAGATAGGTGTATAAAAATATGGATATGTACAGAAAAACTGATTGAGGAGTATATATACAAAAGAGTGTGTGTGTGTATATATATAAAAGAGAGAGAGAGAGTAGTAGATATAGAAAGAGACCGTGTATATGCACATATTTTTGTATCTATTATACTTAGAAAGGCTGTGTGTATACATACATAGATGTATATAGGGAGAGAAATATATAAAAGAGAGGCTGTGTATACATTCATGTACCTATTTCTGTATATATAATATAGAAAGGCTGTGTGTATATAAAAGTGAGGCTATGTATATACATTCATAAACCTATTTCTGTATATATAATATAGAAAGGCTGTGTGTACGTATGTATATATGTGTGTATATAAAAGTGAGGCTGTGTATACATTCATGTACCTATTTCTGTATATATAATATAGAAAGGCTGTGTGTATATGTGTGTATATAAAAGTGAGGCTGTGTATACATTCATGTACCTATTGCTGTATATATAATATAGAAAGGCTGTGTGTATATAAAAGTGAGGCTATGTATACATTCATAGACCTATTTCTGTATATATAATATAGAAAGGCTGTGTGTATACATAGATGTATATAGGGAGAGAAATATATTAAAGAGAGGCTGTGTATACATTCATATACCTATTTCTGTATATATAATATAGAAAGGCTGTGTGTATATAAAAGTGAGGCTATGTATATACATTCATATACCTATTTCTGTATATATAATATAGAAAGGCTGTGTGCATGTATGTGTGTATACATAGATGTATATAGGGGGAGAAATATATAAAAGAGAGGCTGTGTATACATTCATAGACCTATTTCTGTATATATAATATATAGAAAGGCTGTGTGTATATACATACACAGATGTATATAGGGGGAGAAATATATAAAAGTGAGGCTGTGTATACATTCATATACCAATTTCTGTATATATAATATATAGAAAGGCTGTGTGTACGTATGTATATACGTGTGTGTATATATATATATATATATGGTGAGAAAGAGCTGGGGGTGACTTCTACTAGAAACAGATGTTGGGTAATACATAACAGAAATATGAACTTACTTTGTTCTCTCTTGATTCTGTTGCTGCTTATTATTATTATTATTAATTACTAATTATTATCTTGTTAATTGCTGTTCAGTTGTGCTCTTAATTCTTGCTGTTGAAATGATGACAATATATATTGTTGTTGTTGTTGTTATTATTATTATTCCAATAGGGGGTGGTTGGTAGGTTTTCTCTCTTGGGGTTTTACATTAAGCTTTGCTTGCTTCGCTGCTAGAATTTGGTTCGGTTCGGTTTCATTTGAGATTTGGTTTCGTGTTTTCTTTTTTCCTTTTCTTTTTTTTCCTCTTATCTTTTTAGTTTGGTTTCAATTTAGTTTTTTGGCTTTTGGCACGGACATAACACACACACAACACACATACTAAGGGGGAACACGAACACAACGACCCGGATCTTAAAACAGTGTGCGCGAGCAAAACATTTGACCTCTCTCATTTGCATAACAATAATACACAGTTGCCGGACATAATTATCCGGCAAGCTTCTTTCGTACCGGAAGTAGTCCGGATTTCTGAAATTTCCGGTTTTTTTTTTCTTCTTTTCAAAGACTCTCTTTTACTTGTTTCAGTCATTTCACTGCGGCCATGCTGGAGCACCGCCTTTAGTCGAGCAAATCGACCCCGGGACTTATTCTTTGTAAGCCCAGTACTTATTCTATCGGTCTTTTTTGCCGAACCGCTAAGTTACGGGGACGTAAACACACCAGCATCGGTTGTCAAGCAATGCTAGGGGGACAAACACAGACACACAAACACACATACACACACACACACACACATATATATACATGTATACGACAGGCTTCTTTCAGTTTCCGTCTACCAAATCCACTCACAAGGCATTGGTCGGCCCGGGGCTATAGCAGAAGACACTTGCCCAAGATGCCACGCAGTGGGACTGTTATAAATATATACTTAAATATTGGCAGAAGGCCAGTAATTTCGTGGAGACGGGTTTTCAGTCGATTATATCAACTCCCGTGCTCGGCTGTCGTTTCGTTACGTTCTGAGTTCAAATTCCGCCGAGGTCGACTTTGCCTTTCATCCTTTCGGGGTCGATAAATAAAGTACCAGTTTCGCACTGGGGTCGATAAGTAAAGTACCAGGTCGCACTGAGGTCGATAAATAAAGCACCAGTTTCGCTCTGGGGTCGATAAATAAAGTACCAGTTTCGCAGTGAGGTCGATAAATAAAGTACCAGTTTCGCATTGGGGTCGATAAATAAAGTACCAGTTTCGCACTGAGGTCGATAAATAAAGTACCAGTTTCGTACTGGGGTCGATAAATAAAGTACCAGTTTCGCACTGGGTCGATGTAATCGACTTAATCCCTTTGTTTGTCCCCTCTGTGTTTAGCCCCTTGTGGGTAGTAAAGAAATATATTTCAACTCCCGTGCTCGGCTGGTACTTTTTTTTTTTATTTCAATCAACCCCGAACGTATGAAGGGCAAAGTCGACTTCGTCGGAATTTGAACTCAGAACCTACGAAATGCCGTTAATAATATAAACTTAAAGTATTAAATGTAAAGAGCTAAATTGTATTTCACAGGTTCAAATTAATACGTTTCTAAAGGAGAAGTCTGTTTGATATTTATTAATTAGTTTTATATCATTTATATATTGATTAAATAAAGAAACGTCGGCACTTTTTCGTTTTCTTCCCACCACTTAAATATTCTTTAATTCTCAATGGATTGTTGTAAAATTTGTGGTTGGAAAGAAACGAAAATAAACAGAAAAGTAAATAACATAAGGTGCAAATTAATACAATTCTAAAGCAGTATGTGTTTAATCTATAGGAATCCCCTTGAAAAAATAGTAAAGAACAAAGCTATTTTGAAGATGCCATACACAAATTAACCATCTTCAAAAGTAAAGTCTGTCTACTGAATAGATGCAGTAATCTTAGACCGTATAATAAAGTATTCCCGGATTTCTGGAAGACGGAAAAGAAATCCGGTACTGTAATAAGCTAATAAAAAAAAAACCCAAACTGATTAATAAAATTATTAGCAATCTAAAAATTAGAAGTTAGAATTATTAATTTTTTTCATGGATACTCAAATATTTTTTTTTACTATATAGATTATGTTTATATGCATAATAATAACTAATAAAACCTAACTTGACATAATAATAACTATTATCAATATAGAAATTAGAATTTATTTTCAGGCGTGTGTTCAATACTTAATTTTAAAAAAATATATATTATGTATCCATTTTGGAACAAATGGAAAAACGTTTTTTTTTATATTAAATTTTTAATAAGTATCATAAAATTTTTTTTCGTTATTTTTCTCGATCATTCTTATTCTACAGTAACTTGATTATTATTTCTTTTTTAATTAATATTTTTTTTTTTCTCCGAGCACTTATTCACTTCATATTTTCCTCCTGTTCAACTCCATTCTTTCTTTTCGCTTGTTGCAGGTCCGCAGTCAATAAACTATGACCCAACTCATTTGCATTGACATATTGAACAACTGCAACCTTTTAGTTTCGTACTTGATATTTCAACTATTTCTCCCTCTTACTCTGTCCTTTATTTACTAATCTATATTTACATACAATATAACATCTGTTAATTTCCTTTAGAAAATAAACTAATATAATTTTAATGCATTGTCCTTCGCTTAATACTTTATTACATTGCTTTACGTAACGAGTTCGATTCCCAGCTGAAGTCGATTTTTGAATCTCACATTCTAGGTTCGATTTATAATAAAGCACTAGAATCGATTTATACCATTCTCCCAAATTTCTAGTCTTGTGCTCATGTTATCTTCACTATCAATAGTTTACAAAAACAACACACATATAAATCAATATGTATATACAAGCACATGTATGTTTATTTGTTGTGTTTACACACGCATGTATATATGTGTATGTTGGGATCTTTTCGGTTTGAACGGCAGTTTTTAACATAATTTCTTGGTAACTAAAAAATTTTAAACTTCGTATACTGGTAGAATGTGTTTATAAAACATCTTTTTCTCTTGGCTTTATTGAGAAAATTCTATAGTTTTTAAGATATTTGTTGTTGTTTTTTTCTGCAATTTCAACCAATCAATGACGTCTATTGAGGTAAACAACATTCTGTGCCATATAAATATGTCCCTCGTTTAAGAAACAGATTGGGTTTATTTACATTTGTGAAGAAAAAAAGATACCCTAACCCAGATTGAAATGCAATAGATCGATACTAGGGTCATAATTATGGGTGACAATATCATGACACCACTAGAAAAAACTGCCGTTCAAACCGAAAAGATCCGTATGTTGATATACAGGATGACCACAAGTCACTTCACTCATCTCTTTATTATTATTAGAAATGTGTATAGCGACTTCTGGCCATCCCTGTATTCATGTGAGTGTTTATGTATGTATATATATATACACATACACTCGTTCCATCCACCTGTTTACTGTGTATTATTTGTAAAAGAAATATTCAACAATTTATAACAATAAATTGTAATTAAATTTTCTCTTTCAAGAAAGAAATAATTATCAGTATTTATTAGTTTCTCTAATTTTATTTACTAATAAAATTGGCAAACAATATTTATCTTTCAAAATTTCAAATAAATTGAATATTCGGAATATATAAAAACAAGTTGACAATTGAATGCATACAGTAAACTTCCCGCCAAACAAAGTTGACGAGCCGGTTTCGAATCCCAGTTGATCTCCCTTTTACAACTTGGTTTTTATATATAATTTTTTTATTTAGTGTTTTTTATTCCTTTTGTTTTTTTTACAGCTTTTCCCCTTTTGGATTTTTTCCTTTCGCTGTTTCTTTTTCGCTGCCAAGAGTTTTCTTATATTTATTTATTTTAGCTCTAGTCACATATCACCGATTGATACAACAGAGGCTACGAACCACCCAGGGTGGTTCCATTATTTACCAAAGTTTATTTATAATTAGAATAACCTGTTAATTTCAATTAGTAAAAAAATATAAGGAGAATCGCGGCGTATTTCCCAAAAGGTTTTTTTTTTCTTTTTAATGGGGAATATTAAAAGTATCGTGGTTTATTTGAAATACCGAAACAAAAACTTTATACAACCTGAAATTTCTCCCAACTTTCTTACACCATTACATCTTATATTTAAGATGTGTTTTATTGTTTCTCTTTAGATACTTCTGAATTATCAAAGTGCTATTTTCTCTTCTAATATGCATGCTTTTATAATTCAAGTATATCCAAAGGTGATACATTCATCTTAAAATTAATGTATTTTAAGGGTAGTTCATCATCATCATCATCATCATTTAACGTCCGTTTTCCATGCTAGCATGGGTTGGACGGTTCGACCGGGGTCTGGTAAGCCATGGAGGCTGCACCAGGCTCTAGTCTGATGTGGCAGAGTTTCTACAGCTGGATGCCTTTCCTAATGCCAACCACTCTGTGAGTGTTTTTTACGTGCCACCGGCACAGGAGCCAGAGCTGGCTGGCAAACGGTCACAATCGGTTGGTGCTTTTACGTGTCACCGACACAGATGCCAGTCAGGCGACGCTAGTGTCTGCCACGTTCGAACGGTGCTTTTTACGTGTCACTGGCACGGTTGTCTTAACTACAATTTCCATTTGAATTTTTATTTTGATGTTGATGAACTTGAATCAACAGGTCTCCTCAAGCACAGCAGGTCACTCTACGATCCAAGGTCACTCTCTTTACTCTTTTACTTGTTTCAGTCATTTGACTGCGGCCATGCTGGAGCATCGCCTTTAGTCGAGCAACTCGACCCTGGGACTTATTCTTTGTAAGCCCAGTACTTATTCTATCGGTCTCTTTTGCCGAACCGCTAAGTAACGGGGACGTAAACACACCAGCATCAGTTGTCAAGCAATGCTAGGGGGACTAACACAGACACACATATATATATATATATATATATATATATATACATATATACGACAGGCTTCTTTTAGTTTCCGTCTACCAAATCCACTCACAAGGCATTGGTTGGCGCGAGGCTATAGTAGAAGACACTAGTAAACTGCACAAACCTAAAACTCAATTACACAAACACAGAGACACACCTATGTGGGTAGGTGAGTGTGTGGAGGCACATGGTTAGTGGTTAGGGTATTGAACTCATGATTGTAAGATTGGGGTTTCGATTCCGAGACCAGACGAGTGAGTGAAAATAAATAACAAGGTGAAGTTGGGACAGGCCTGGCAAACGGCCGAACGATGATGGACCTGCCCCCCCCCCCCAAAAAAAAACAGAAGGAAGGGACTGACAGGCCATAGGACTATCTTGGACTTAGGTATTAAAGCCAGGCTTCGGTCAGTTACCATTCTTCTATAAAATCCATTCACAAGGCTTTGGTTGCCCTGGGGCGATAGTAGAAGACATCCGAGGTGCTATGTACTGGGACTGAACCTAAGATCACATGGTTGGGAAGCAAGCTTCCCAACCACAGCCATCTCTGTGCCTGTCTTTATAAAGAAAGGACTGGTTAGTCTACAAAAGCTGATCTTTCACACAGCTTTGCCTTCAAAGTCAACCTTTCTTTTCGCTGTATGATTAGCTTTAATATCCATGTTTTGAATACTTGTACCTTGGGCAAGTGTCTTCTACTATAGCCTTGTGCTAACCAAAGCTTTGTGACTGAAATTGGTAGATGGAAACTGGAAGGAGTCAATCATATATAGATAGATAGAGGGCATAATTGTAATCTTGGCTATCACCTCATTAACACATCATGCAGGGTCCTGGCTAGCATACAGATCTCCTTCTAAATCAGAAGGAGATCTGTAAGGCATCAACTGATATTACAGGGAGCACTACACAACTCCAAGGTAAGATTCAGTAGGTTTATTAAGTGCTGCAGAGGGAACAATAAAAATAATAATCTAAATTTTTTCACGCTGAGAGTTGCTGAAGCATAGAACAAACTGCCGGCATTGGTTGTTAGTTGTCGGAGTACTGCATCCTTCAAAACTTCCATGCTTTCTGAGATTCGCCAACACTACACCTGATTTTCTCCCCTCCATACACACACAAGCATGTATCTGACTCATACATTGTTCGCTTTCCAGACATTTCTACATTACTGCATGTACTTTATATGCACTTTCTGACAAGTTGTGGTGCACCTGAGCACTGTATACAATAATTTCATTATTATTATTATTATTATTATTATAAATGAAGAAAAGGAAAGTCAAGTTGACATTACAACCGTTTCTGCAAACAGATCATGTTTTTATTCTATATCTTATACAATGATATGCAATTCATACAATGTTATGTCATACATGCCATAATCATCATCATCGTCATCATTGTTTAATGTCTGCCTTCCACACTGGCAGGGGTTGAACGGTTTGACAGCAGCTAACCAGGCTACTGTAGCTGTTTTGTCATGGCTGTTACTGCTGGATGCCTTTCTTAACACCAGCCATCCTGCAGAGTGGTCTGAATACCGTAAATCCTCGAGTATAATCCGCATTTTTTCCCTAAAATTTAAAGGTCAAAATCCCTACTGCGTACTATATACGAGGTTTAAAAGGAAAAATATTTTCTAAGCAATGTCCAAGTCTCTATTTGCTGTCCGGCAATGTCTATTCAGATGCATTTTGTGATGTCGGGCACGAAAATACCTTAAGCTAAGCCTGAAAGCAATGAAGTCATAAAAGAATCATCCATAACTTGCAGTAAGCAACATTTATTAAAATAAAAGTATTCAGAACACAGAATAACATGTAACAAAAACAATTTGCAAACATATTTACATTGCCATTATTGTGTCATGCTTGTGCGGAAGTGTTTGATCGACTAGGTGCTGCTGGCTTAATTACGCACAACTCAAGTTAGAGAAGGGGTGCGTATTATACACAAGGTTTAGGTTTTTCAGAGGTACAGCCCCTAAAAATCCCCTGCGTGTTATACGCAAGGGTGGACTATATTCAAGGATTTATGGTTATTTTTTACGTGGCACCAGCACAGACAAGATTAGTTTTGTCGTGGTTTTTACAACTGGATTCCCTTCCAAATATGCCAACCACTGGAAATATGTAATAATAAGCTTATAGTCTAATCACTTCCTCTTCCTCCACCTTGCTTGGAAACAAGTGAGGGTTGGCAACAGGAAGGGCATCAAGCTGTAGAAAATCTGCCTCCACAAATTCTATCCTATTCTAGTGAGCATAGAAAACTGGATGCTAATGGTGGTGATGATGATGTTGACATGTACAGATGTGAATGTGTCTTGCCCTGTGGTTATATTGGACTCCTGGCTGTAAGGACAATGGTTTGATTCTCAAACTGAGCAGACTATAGTGTCCTTGAGCAAAGCTCTTTATTTTGTATTACTGTAGAGCAGCTGAAAATGAGCAACAGGGATATTCAAGGGCCTCAATCGTTGATTAACCTTTTTAATGTGGAAATCAGATATATCCACTCAAAATTTCATTACCCTTAACTGCAGAGAGCAGTTTTATAAACCAACCTAACTTCTGTTGTAGAATATCATGTTCAACCCTTTAGAATTTAAACCAGTCATATCTGGCTCAAATATTCTACCTGGTTTATGTTCAAACTGGCTAGATCTGGTTTCTCACACCAACCCTGCAATGTCGTTCTAAGAAATTAACAGTTGCTTCATCAAAGTCTCAAAGCTACAAGACAATGCAAGATTAGTTCAAAATAATGTGAATAAATAAACATTACATTTGACAGAATAATGTGAATGCTAAAGGATTAAAAGATTTTTTTCTCTGTTGGGATTTGTCAGGTTTAGTGAGGCAACTTGCAAAAAATACCAGTTCTATTATTTGGTAGATATTTAATATCATTACTGAAAAAAAAAAAAAAAGAAATATGAAATTTAATTTCACAGTTCAAGTGTTAATGGTGGATAGAGCAGGTACTAACAATATCATTTGATGTACACATATGGGGGCACATGGCCTAGTGGTTAGAGCAAAAGACTCGCGGTCGAGGGATCGCGGGTTCGAATCTCAGACCGGGCGATGTGTGTGTTTATGAGCGAAACATCTTTCTCTCACTCTTTCCCCCTGCATCTTGCAGCTCACCTGCGATGGACCGGCATCCCGTCCAGGTGGGGAACCTATACACCAAGGAAACTGGGAAACCGGCCCTTATGAGCCAGGTGTGTCTTGAGAAGGAAACACAGGTGAGATTAATTGTACAGGTGAGGACTACAGAGTAATTCTGGTTGGAATAGTGCTGGTTTCTAATAGTGTAACAGTAACTGAGTAACAGAAAGACAAGTAAGGCATTCTTTTATTTCTGTTTCCATTTTTATTGGTTTTGTAGCAATAAAGCTGGCTATATTGGAGGTGAGGGTGAGTCGATGCCAGAGGGCACACACTCTCCTACCCTGATGTAATCTCCAGGGATACAGGCATCCAGCAACAGGACCTCCGTAATGCCATGATGGACCGTGAAGTCTGGCGTAGCATGGTAAATTCCATTGTCTCGACCATGGTCGAACAATGATGATGATGATGTGAGTCGATTACATCGACCCCAGTTCTCAACTGGTACTTATTTTATCAATCCTGAAAGGATGAAAAGCAAAGTTGACCTCAACAGAATTTGAACTGAGAAAGTAATGAAATGGATTGAAATTCTGCTAATCATTTTGCCCGGTGTGCTAATGATTCTGCCAGCTTTCTGCCCTTACTTCTATAAATTTTATTGACATAGGCGCAGGAGTGGCTGTGTGGTAAGTAGCTTGCCTACCAACCACATGGTTCTGGGTTCAGTCCCACTGCGTGGCATCTTGGGCAAGTGTCTTCTGCTACAGCCTCGGGCCGACCAATGCCTTGTGAGTGGATTTAGTAGACGGAAACTGAAAGAAGCCTGTCGTATATATGTATATATATGTATGTGTATGTATATGTTTGTGTGTCTGTGTTTGTCCCTCTAGCATTGCTTGACAACCGATGCTGGTGTGTTTACGTCCCCGTCACTTAGCGGTTCGGCAAAAGAGAGACCGATAGAATAAGTACTGGGCTTACAAAGAATAAGTCCCGGGGTCGATTTGCTAGACTAAAGGCGGTGCTCCAGCATGGCCACAGTCAAATCACTGAAACAAGTAAAAGAGTAAAGAGTATTGTGGAGGGAAAAAAAAAAAAATGGAACGAAAGCGGTTTTTTTTGAATGAAGGGAGCTAACTCAGTCAGGAGTCCAACAAGATATTCTCATTCCAGGCACCATTTTTTTTCTTTCAGTTAAACAATTTCACTGACTTGGATTATTACTCTTTTACTTGTTTCAGTCATTTGACTGAGGCCATGCTGGAGCACCGCCTTTAGTCGAGCAAATCGACCCCAGGACTTATTCTTTGTAAGATCCACGTCCTCTATACCCTCCACACACAGATCAGGAATAAATCAGCTTTTCTACCAAACTGCATAAATAAAATAATACAAATAAACTTTTATTATTAACTAGCAGTATCGCCCGGCGTTGCTCGGATTTGTAAGGGAAATAACTATAAAGCATTTTTAGAGAGTTATAGCCAAAAAATAGCAAAAAAATGCATTAAAAATGGGGAAAAAATTATGGTAAATTTTTTTTTAAATCGTTGACTCATCGTAGACATTTTTAGAGAGTTACTTCCCTTATATAATAGCGAAAAGATGCATTAAAATGGAAAAAAATGATGGTAAATTTTTTTTAAATCGTAGACTCATTGTAGATTCATCAATATGAATCACGACTATAAGATACCCGGTTTTGGTTAAACTGCACCGCAAAATGTGGGAGTAGTTAGGAATCTAAATCGTAGGAGACAGACACACAACTTCTCTTTTATATATAAAGATATATGTGTATATATATATATATATATATATATATATATATATATATGACCAGCTTCTTTCACTTTCCATCTACCAAATCCACTCATAAGTCAGAGCTCATTTTACCCCATCACAGACATCATTTTTTTGAAAATTGAAAATGGTCAAATTAGACATAAGTGTGGAAAGAAAAAATCTGACCTGGAATCCAATGGAGAAAAGAATATTGATTGTTAAACATCAAAAATTATTCAAATATTTTATAAGCAACTTCAATTACAATCCAGTCAAAGTTGAAGAAAAATTTCTTGAAAAAAAAACCAAACTACTTGTTACCTGACTGTTTCAAAGTATCCCATCTTCAACAACAACTACAACTATGCTGGCTAATTTTTACCCCTAAAAATGAGGCAACAATACAAAATGATGTAAAGCTTGTAGTGTAACGAATTTAAACAGGTAGGGAGGAAATAGCAAGAAATTAGAATATTGCACATTTTATCTTGGTTACTAATTTTGCCCCACCCCTATATATATATATTATATATATATATATATATATATATATATATATAGGGCTAATGATCTAAGTGATAGCGCTAAGTGAAAGTGATAGCACTAATGATCTAAGTGATATGATATATGCTCTTTCTCGAGCCATGTCAGGCTCATAAGGGCCGGTTTCCCGGTTTCAATGGCTTTGAAATTCCCCACCTGGACGGGACGCCGGTCCGTCGCAGAAATACTCATTTTTGCCAGCTGAGTGGACTGGAGCAACGTGAAAATTAAGTGTTTTGCTCAAGAACACAATGCATCGCCCGGTCCAGGAATCGAAACCACAACCTTACGATCATGAGTTCAACACCCTAACCACTAAGCCACGCGCCTCCACGATATGATATATATGTAAAAAATGTAATATATAAATAAAGATCTGTAAATATAAACCATCCGATCTTCTGTTCACCTCATTTCTTCTAATATATATATATATATATAAGGGACTAAAGCCATCTGAATATGGCTAGGGACAGGGCAGGGTGGTGGGGGTGTTACTGTTGCATTTAGCCCCAGGCGAACATCAACGTCGCCAGATAGGCTTGACACCATCACGGCGTCCTCTATCCTGCAAAGGGAGATAATTCCCCGATGAAGCGGAAACCACACACGGACCTAGGTTTCAAGGTGTTTGCCTATTATCAACGTGTGGTAGGCACCGCTTCCTCGACGACGTTGATGTTCGCCTGGGGCTAAATGCAACAGTAACACCCCCACCACCCTGCCCTGTCCCTAGCCATATTCAGATGGCTTTAGTCCCTTATGTTATGGAGCAGTTACTGTCTATATCTCATTTAGAGAATTATTATTGCTGTCAAACAGATTTTCGAAATCAGCAAATGTATTTTGCTTGAAAATCTATATATAAATATCCTGTAGAGTGAGTTTTTTGTTGAGGAAGCGGTGCCTACCACCCGTTGATAATAGGCAAACACCTTGAAACCTAGGTCCGTGTGTGGTTTCCGCTTCATCGGGGAATTATCTCCCTTTGCAGGATAGAGGACGCCGTGATGGTGTCAAGCCTATCTGGCGACGTTGATGTTCGCCTGGGGCTAAATGCAACAGTAACACCCCCACCACCCTGCCCTGTCCCTAGCCATATTCAGATGGCTTTAGTCCCTTATGTTATGGAGCAGTTACTGTCTATATCTCATTTAGAGAATTATTATTGCTATATATATATATATACACACACACATATATATATATATATATATATATATATATATATATATATATATTTATGACACTCACCATCCTAACCCATCATCTCTATCTGCCTTGTATTTTTCTGTGTCTCTTTATTCTTATCTCACTTTACCTTTATGTCCACTTCTTCATTTTTTTATCCTTTATCCTTTTATCTTTTTATTTTTCGTCTTTATTTTTTCGCTTACTCTTTTATTCTCTTTTACTTGTTTCAGTCATTTGACTGCGGCCATGCTGGAGCACCGCCTTTAATCAAGCAACTCGACCCCGGGACTTATTCTTTTCTAAGCCCAGTACTTATTCTATCGATCTCTTTTGCCGAACCGCTAAGTGACGGGGACATAAACACACCAGCATCGGTTGTCAAGCAATGCTAGGGGGGACAAACACAGACACACAAACACACACATGCATATATATATATATATATATATATATATACATATATACGACGGGCTTCTTTCAGTTTCCGTCTACCAAATCCACTCACAAGACTTTGGTCGGCCCGAGGCTATAGTAGAAGACACTTGTCCAAGGTGCCACGCAGTGGGACTGAACCCGGAACCATGTGGTTGGTAAACAAGCTACTTACCACACAGCCACTCCTGCTTCTTTATCTTTATTTTTATTTCCCTGTTATTTTTTACTTTGCATTTTACTCCTTACCCTTTAGGTCTCATACCCTCTATGCTGTCACAATACATTTCTAGAATTTATGACCATATACATGACATCCTTTGGATCTTTATATACTTATTCATTTACATCTTTACTCTTTTATTACATTTTGCACTTACTATTATCCTGTATAATCATGTTTAACCCTTTAGCATTTAAACCGGCCATATCCAGCCAAAAGTATTCTGCCTGTTTTATGGTCAAACTGGTCAGCTCTGGTCTCTCACACCAGCCCTACAATATCATTTTAAAATTAACAGCTACCTCATCAAAATCTCATAGCTACAAGATAATGCATGATTAGTTCAACACAATGTGGATAAAAAAAAGCATTAATTTTGGCAGAATAACGTGAACACTAAAAGGTTAAATTTATACATATACTTTTTCCTCTTTATGATCCCAACTTCATTAAAGATTCACCCCCTTCCACCTCTTTCTCTCAACATCCAAACCCCTCGTTCTTTATCGAGTGAAAAACGGTATGGACGTTTTGTTTTGGTGTCTCGCTATGCCATATATGACGTTTTTTCCCAAACTTTTTCTCAAACCTGCCATAATGTAATACATGTCTTTGGTGTGGTAATTGTACGCGGCTGAAGAAGGCTGTTGACCTACATGTTATATCAATTATGCATTGATAGAAATTGTTCAATAAAGCCAGAAACACATGTACCGCAAAACCCTTTGCATCCTGTTTTTCTTTTGATAAATATATTTATATATATATATATATATATATATATATATATATATATATATATATACTCAAAATAAGCAACAAGAATGACTCCGGTAATTTGGTACGATCGTTTCGTACTACATCATTTTATTAAATGTTGTAAGTATTACAACAGTTTTAAAATGCTGAGCACTCATCAGCCAATTATAGAGGTTTTCCATTAATACAAAAATTTTCATATCAAGTGGCAACAAACTTAGAATTAAATTCTTCTTTTTTATAATGTCCTCCAATACTAAGTAGTATTAATCCAATGTCCCTAGGGAAACTATTTGGTTCATCTTGATTATCTCACTCCCATTTCTTAATATATAATTAACCTAAGATATTTTTACCTAACTAATTAACTTTTATCTGCAGGTAGTAAATTTTATTTCCAATAGATCCTATATTTTAACTCACTATCCATGAAATCTGAATAATTTACTCTTCTAAATTATCTCTCTTCATATTATAAAATATCGCCTTCTACTAAGCCTATGAATATCTTCCTTCTTTGATTTTCCTTCTTCCATCTTTCTTAGTATATATTTTGACCCCTAATATGTTCACTTGATTAATAAGGCTTTTTCCCCCAGTTAATAAGTACTATGCCTACTCATAATAAGTGACAGTTTCTTTCTCCAAATTTGAATAAATTTTAGATTTATATTTTTTCCTTTATTCTAACGTGTCAAAGTACTTGGAACTTATAGACCAACTGTTGTGATGATATGCATAGGGTTTGTAAGGTCTCTGCATTCTCTGTGAATGTTATTGTGACCATTTGACATTGACCTAGTTCTCCTAACGCTGAATCTGTTTATCAAATAGTAGTAATTGGCATTTAGTTGTGACAATGCTGTCTTCTACATAAATTCCTTATATGGAGCTATGACATCCCCTTTACCCCTTTTCTATAATTAGAAAATCTTTATTGTCTCCTTTCATTTGTTCTTCCCTCTCAGAACCTTACAGCGGTCTGGAACAACTGAATCTTAGTTAGTCAGTTGAGGGACTCCACTACCTCAAATGTTCTTAAAATTTAAATCCACATCTTTGTCTATATATCTACCTTCTCTATAATGTTGCCACTTGATATGAAAATTTTTGTATTAATGGAAAACCTCTATAATTGGCTGATGAGTGCTCAGCATTTTAAAACTGTTGTAATACTTACAACATTTAATAAAATGATGTAGTTCGAAACGATCGTACCAAATTACCGGAGTCATTCTTGTTGCTTATTTTGATTATAATCACCCCACGGATTTTTATGGATAGCACCATACAGAATTCTGGTGCATCTAAATTAAGTACCATATTCATTTGAATCTAAATTTTTGCTGAACTTATATATATATATATATATATTATATAAAATCTGTTCTGTGTGTGTGTATGTGGCTTCTAGGATCTCGGGCATCCTCCATCTGATTGCGCTCAAATTTGATATGTAGATACTAACAGTATCAGGGTGTGTATAAGTCTTGAAAAAATTACAAAAATCGATTCCAGCTGAGAATGTGATCGATAAAGACGTGGGAAATCTTTTTCTTTGGAATAGAAAAAAAGTCTATCTTTATTTCTTCTTTTGCTGGTGTCTCAAATTTAGGTTAAATCAGTATTTCTCAAAGGGAAGGCCTATGGGACGGTTGGACAAGTCGTTTTGAGAAAATTTGGTTTAAATGTTTGACAACTCAGCACCATCCATTGGACGGGGGTGGGGGCCTTTTGCTTGTATATATATATATATATATATCAAGCTGAGTAAAAAGTAAGCAACGTTTTGAAACATGAAATTCATCACAATATATTTCAATAATGGGGAAATTTTATTCATCAAAGTAAGTACCATTACAATCAACATATTTTTGCCAACGAGCTACAAGTTTGTTTATTCTGGTAACATAAAAATCTGGAGTTCTGGAGCTGATGAACTCTTTGAATGCACATTCGGCATCGGTTTGATTTTTGGACTCTTTCTCTTGCAGGAAACCATCAAAGTGCTTGAAAAAGTGGTAGTCTATAGCAGAAAGGTCAGGGGAATAAACTGGGCGGGGAAGAAGTTTGTAGCCAAGTTCCCTCAACTTCTTTGGGTGTTGTTAGTGAAATGTGTGATTCAAGAATGATTGGCCCTCTTCTGTTGACCGCTCTGGGGGTGGAGAAGTAGCAGTTTTTCATTCATTTTGACAATTTCATGGCAATATGTTTCTTCAGTAATGTTTTTTCCAGGTTTTAAGATGTTATAGTGGATGAGTCCAGTTGTACACCACCAGTCACCATAACCTTTTTTTTGAGAGCTCAGCATTAGGGAAGCTTTTTGGTACTTCATATTGGTCCAACCACTGCGAAGAACATTTTTTCATTATTGTACAGAAAACCCTTTTCATCGCAAGTTACGATACGGTTGAGAAATGGATTGGTCTGCTTACAGAGAAGAAGCGAGGAGCAAATTTCATATCTGTGCATTTTCTCACTTTCATTCAAATCATGGGGTACTCATTTGTTGAGCTTTTTTCATTTTCTGATTGCATGCAAATGGTTGCAGGCAGTTTTCTGGCTAACTTGGAGTTCTTTTGCCAGTTCATGAGTGGTTTTACATGGATCTTTCTCAACAACGGTCTTTAATTGACCATCATTGGTGACAGATGGACATCCACTCTGCTGGATCTTTTCGGTTTGAACGGCAGTTTTTTCTAGCAGTGTCATATGAAATTGTCACCCATAATTATGACCCTAGTATCGATCTATTGCATTTCAATCTGTTTTAGGGTTAGGGTTAGTTAGGGGTGGGGGAAGGGTATCTTTTTTCCTTCACAAATGTAAATAAACCCAATCTGTTTCTTAAACAAGGGACATATTCATATGGCACAGAATGTTTTTTTTACCTCAATGGACGTCAGTGATTGGTTGAAATTGCAGAAATTGAAGAAAAAAAACAGCAAATATCTTACAAACTATAGAATTTTCTCAATAAAGCCAAGAGAAAAAGATGTTTTATAAACACATTCTACCAGTATTCGAAGTTTAAAATTTTTTAGTTACCTAGAAATTATGTTAAAAACTGCCGGTCAACCCGAAAAGATCCACTCTGCTTATTATCTTCAAGGCTCAGGTCTCCACTACGAAATCGTTTAAACCATTCTTGAGCTGACCACTCACTGGTCATTTCCTTACCAAATGTTTCATTGATATCGCGAGCAGTTTCAACTGCTTGAATATCAAAATTGAATATCAAAATTGCTCAAATATTTCGCTTTGGCAATTCCATTTCTGATAATTATAACAACGGTGGAAAAATATCAATTTGGGCAAGTCTATGTCCGTATTATCAGACAAGTGAAAAAAAAAAAAACCTTTCAAAAAATTCAAAACTCTGCAAAAATCCGGTCCAAATTTCTTTATGATTCAAAATATTTCTTAGTTTTTACTCAACCTGATATATGTATATATTTATACACTGGGTGTGGTAAGTAGCTTGTTTACCAGCCACATGGTTCCGGGTTCAGTCCCACTGCGTGGCACCTTGGGCAAGTGTCTTCTACTATAGCCTCGGGCCGACCAAAGCCTTCTGAGTGGATTTGGTAGACGGAAACTGAAAGAAGCCCGTCGTATATATGTATATATATATATGCGTGTGTGTGTTTGTGTGAGTGTGTTTGTCCCCCCTAGCATTGCTTGACAACCGATGCTGGTGTGTTTATGTCCCCGTTACTTAGCGGTTTGGCAAAAGAGACCGATAGAATAAGTACTGGGCTTACAAAAAGAATAAGTCCTGGGGTCGAGTTGCTCGATTAAAGGCGGTGCTCCAGCATGGCCGCAGTCAAATGACTGAAACAAGTAAAAGAGTAAAAGAGTATGTCAAATGGAAAATGTAGGAGAACAGCAGGACAAGATAACACCGAAATGATCGTCAATGAGATTGAAGCTCCCATCTTTCACCACTTTAGATCAGACGATACATGATGATGATGATGTATCGTTTTCTCTGAATAGGTGAGAGATGAGAGCTTCAATCCCATTGACGGTCAATTCAGTGTTATGATGATGATGGCGCTGATGATGATGGTGCTGAAGGGGGAGAATCGATCTTTAGACACTGTAAGCTTCACAAGTCTTTAGTATGTGGAGTAACAGCACTAACTTTTTAAATTTCTACCGGCATACGGTACTTTACTCGGATCTTTTCGGTTTGAACGGCAGTTTTTAACATAATTTCTAGGTAACTAAAAAATTTTAAACTTCGAATACTGGTAGAATGTGTTTATAAAACATCTTTTTCTCTTGGCTTTATTAAGAAAATTCAATGGTTTGTAAGATAATATTTGTTGTTTTTTTTCTTCAATTTCTGCAATTTCAACCAATCAATGACGTCTATTGAGGTAAGAAAAAAAAACATTCTGTGCCGTATGAATGAATATGTCCCTCGTTTAAGAAACAGACTGGGTTTATTTACATTTGTGAAGAAAAAAAAAAGATACCCTTCGCCCCACCCCTAACCCTAACCCTAACTAACCCTAATCCTAAAATAGATTGAAATGCAATAGATCGATTCTAGGGTCATAATTGTGGGTGACAATTTCATATGACGCAGCTAGAAAAAACTGCCGTTCAAACCGAAAAGATCCCGGTACTTTACTCCATGTATTTGGACAGCGGGACAAGACGGGCCGAAGTGAATGTCCATGAGATTGAAACCCTATTTTTAGAGAAAACGATACAGAAGTGGCTGTGTGGTAAGTAGCTTGCTAAACAAACACATGGTTCCAGGTTCAGTCCCAGTGCGTGGCATCTTGGGCAAGTGTCTTCTGCTATAGCCCCGGGCCGACCAATGCCTTGTGAGTGGATTTGGTAGACGGAAACTGAAAGAAGCCTGTCGTATATATGTATGTGTGTGTGTGTGTGTACCCTAGCATTGCTTGACAACCGATGCTGGTGTGTTTACGTCCCCGTTACTTAGCGGTTCGGCAAAAAGAGACCGATAGAATAAGTACTGGGCTTACAAAAGAATAAGTCCCAGGGTCGATTTGCTCGACTAAAAGGCGGTGCTCCAGCATGGCCGCAGTCAAATGACTGAAACAAGTAAAAGAGAGTAAAAGAGAGTAAAAAGAGTATGATGATCGTAATAATGATGATGCTGATGCTGATGCTGATGAGGAGGAGGACAAGGGCGCTAACTGAGGAAAATAATGCTAACCGGAAGTGAGTTCTCTAGCGTGCGGAGCAGCGATACTTCCTGTCCGATTTCTCCCGGCATATGGCTCTTTGATGTATGTTTCTAGTCAGGTCTTTGAGAGAAAAAGCCTTTAATTACGTCCTCTCAGGGAAAGTGAACTTAATTAATCGGTCACAATGGGTGTACTAGAAAAAATTGCCGAAATTGAAAATGAGGTAATATTATTATATTATATTTTTTCATTTATAAAACTTTTTTTTCTCTCCTTCACTTTTTTTTTGGGGGATTTAAAAAAAAAAAAAAAAAAAAAATATTACGAAAGAAATTAACCAAAAATTGGTCCTTTAATGCATTTTGGATGTGTTATAGGAAGACAGTAGGCCTCTGTTTTGTGTGTGCCTGCTGTCTATTGCTTTAATTCCTTCGTCATATAATATATACGTATATACCTATACATACACACATGGATATCTGTATGTGTGTGTGCTGTACATATATGTATAGGTATGCACGCATACCTATATATATATACTAATTAATTAAGGGTTCAGCAACGATTTGCCTCACCACACACCGAATTTAGAAATAGCAGTCAAAAAGTTTTGGCTATTCTTTCTACTTAAAAGGGCGATCCCTTTTAAGTAGAAAGAATAGCCAAAACTTTTTGACTGCTATTTCTAAATTCGGTGTGTGGTGAGGCAAATCGTTGCTGAACCCTTAATTAATTAGTATTACTTAAACCTTCCTTGAATGGGTCTTTTACATACCGAACTCTATTTGGTGAAATTAATGATTATTTCTAAATTAATTAATTTCACCCTATATTATTGATAATTATATATATATATATATATATATAGATAGATATATTCATATAAATGTATGTGTATAGGTATGTAGGTGTATTTATATATATATATATATATATATATATATATACACACGCGCGCGCGCGTACCGATCTGTCTCTGCACGTTGTTGTCAATGACTGATTCTTGAATACGTGGTCTGCTAGAAATAGCTGTCACATTTCTTTCAAATCATTTCCTACTCTTCACGAATAGGGAAGGACAGACATTAAGTAAGTTGTAGAGGTCCCTTAAAAAAAAAAAGGCGGGATAGTCACGACTGGTACCTTCGATCGTAAATCCGCTTTGTTCCCTGCTGACATAAGACCAAACAACAACGTGTCTATTTGGCCTACGAGTGAACCGCCGCTACGTGGTCGTTCGACCTGCTTGTAATAGCAGCTAAATCTTTGTCAAAACATACTCTGTCGTCTTTGCAAAACGGTGGGGGTGGGGTAGATATTGTGCGCGGGCGCACACATAAACACAGAAAAGGACAGGTTGGTCACGGTTGGAATAGCTTTAATTAAAAGTCTTCTCCATTAGCGTAGCTAGACATCGTATTTGTGTATCTCACCTGGGGTCGATACTGTTTTTACCTCTCGAAAGACGGTTAATATAGGGCGTAACAAATATCAGAAAATCAAAAAAAAAATGTGTGTAATAGGTGTAAAACAACTTCCTATGAACGAATATGAAAAAAAAAATTCGCGCACGCGAAAGGGGGGTGGGGGAGAGGCCTCGGAAAAATACATCGGGAAGTTCCGAAAGCGTCTGAGGGGCTGACCCGGGCACCAAAACAAAAAAAAATAGTGTAATATGTGTAAAACAACTTGCTCTAAACGAATATGAAAAAAAAATGCGCTCTCGAGAAAGAGGTGTGGGGGAGAGGCCTCGGAATATTTATATCGGGAATTTCCGAAAGCGTCTGAACCGGGCACAAAAACAAAAACAGCGTAATAGGTGTAAAACAACTTGCTCTAAACGACTATCATGAAAAAAATGCGCGCTCGCGAAAGGGGGGTGGGGGAGAGGCTTCGGAAATTTCACATCTTCAGTCCACGGCCTTTAAACTAAGAAAAAATAGTGTAATTGGTGTAAAACTACTTGTTCTAAACGAGTATCAAGAACACACACTCACACATGAATCATAAACTCCGTATTTCGCAAAAAAAAAAATAAAGAGAAGAAATTCTGGAAAAAGTGAAGAAATGTTGGATCTCCGCCATGTGAATCAAAATACGTGTCAGAAACATCTTGAAATACTACAGAAATTATGTTACGAAAATGATAATGTATACATACCTCTTTGAGTGGTCCATCGATAATGATGATAAAGAAATGAGTTGGATTTGAACTCAGAATATTGACTAACACAACTACATACTACAAGACTCAAAATATTCAGCCAAGTCACCACCCTTTAACTAGCAATAATAATAACATCAATAACATAACAGCCAAAAGATTTATTTGTTCTGAAAATAACAATCATAGTAAATAAATATGTTCTTTAATATTCACATTCATGTGCACAGTTAAACACACTTACAGAACGGAACACATAAATGAAGGATGCATTACTTAGTATATATTACATCTAGAGAATTTTGATTAATAAGTCAAATATGCAAATTATAAAGATAATTAATTGCTTTACTAAACAGTGTTGTAAAGGTAAAAAAATACACGCCAAAACTAATTAATAAAGGATAATTAGGGAAGGATTGACACAAAATAATAATTTTTTCTGATAAATGCATCTTAATAAGTGAGAAGAATTGCATATATCTGAACTATTTCAAAGAAAAGCATAAATTTAATGTTTAAAATAGCTTTAACCAAGGAATGAGATCCAACATTTCTTCACTTTTTCCAGAATTTCTTCTCTTTATTTTTTTTTTGCGAAATACGGAGTTTATGATTCATGTGTGAGTGTGTGTTCTTGATACTCGTTTAGAACAAGTAGTTTTACACCAATTACACTATTTTTTCTTAGTTTAAAGGCCGTGGACTGAAGATGTGAAATTTCCGAAGCCTCTCCCCCACACCCCCTTTCGCGAGCGCGCATTTTTTTCATGATAGTCGTTTAGAGCAAGTTGTTTTACACCTATTACGCTGTTTTTGTTTTTGTGCCGGTTCAGACGCTTTCGGAAATTCCCGATATAAATATTCCGAGGCCTCTCCCCCACCCCTCTTTCGCGAGACCGCATTTTTTTTTGTCATATTCGTTTAGAGCAAGTTGTTTTACACATATTACACTATTTTTTTTTTGTTTTGGTGCCCGGGTCAGCCCCTCAGACGCTTTCGGAACTTCCCGATGTGAATTTTCCGAGGCCTCTCCCCCACCCCCCTTTCGCGTGCGCGAATTTTTTTTTTCATATTCGTTCATAGGAAGTTGTTTTACACCTATTACACACATTTTTTTTTTGATTTTCTGATATTTGTTACACCCTATATTAACCCGAAAGACTTGATGTTTCGCTCCATCTCTCATTTATTTCCATTTGGTTTACCTATACGAATGTGTAAATGTGCCCCCCCCCCACTCCATCCCGACTTTGTTTCCTCATAACGTCCAAAAAAAAAAAAAAGAAAAAATGGATATATTTTTGGGAGAAATTGTCTAGATATTATGCTTCTGATGGTTCGATTACTGTTATATCGGAATTTGTTATAAGAAAAAAAGTTTCTGAGACTGGATGAAGGAGTTTCGGAAAATTTACACCAGTCGTCTTTGTTTCCTCATAACTTTCATAAATTGTGTATTTTTTAACGAAATTTTGTACGACTACCTTCCAGATGGCGTAGATTACGATTATATTCGAATATAATGTAAAAAAAAAAACAACAACAACAAAATCGGTGGGCTTGCATACATACACACATCACATGTATCAACTCCTTAAATCCTGATATGATCGTAATTTACATCATCTGAAGTGTACTTGTAGGAAATTACATTAAAAAATATCCATTTTTCTGGAAGTTATAAGGAAGCAAAGTTGGTGGAGCCCTTGGCCTAGTGGTTGGGGTATTCAGCTCATGATAGCAAGGTTGTGATTTCGATTCCCTGCAGCGCATTGTGTCCTTGAGCTGGGCACTTTACTTCACATTGTACCAGTCCACTCTGCTGGCAAAAATGAGTTGTATTTGTTATTGAAAAGGGCCAGCCATGTCATAATCTGTGTCATGCTACTCATGAGATTAGCATGCAAGTGGCTGGGCGCTCCACAGACTCGCATACCCTTAACGTAGTGCTCAGGGAGATTGTGTGACACAGACTGTGACAAGATCGGCCCTTTTGAACTACTGGTACAATTCATTTTCGTTGGCTGAGAGGACTGGGGCAACATGAAATAAAGTGTCTTGGTCAAGACCATAATGCGCTGCTGGGAATCGGATATACGACCTTACGATTGCGAGTAGAGAGAGAGAGGAGAAATGGAAAGACAAGAAAAGACGTCAGCAAGAAACTATGACATTACAACCAGCGAGGCAAAGTCTTCGCTACATTTGCGGCACCTGCCAGAACAGCAGGACAAGATAACACCGAAATGATCGTCAATGAGATTGAAGCTCCCATCTTTCACCACTTTAGATCAGACGATACATGATGATGATGATGTATCGTTTTCTCTGAATAGGTGAGAGATGAGAGCTTCAATCCCATTGACGGTCAATTCAGTGTTATGATGATGATGGCGCTGATGATGATGGTGCTGAAGGGGGAGAATCGATCTTTAGACACTGTAAGCTTCACAAGTCTTTAGTATGTGGAGTAACAGCACTAACTTTTTAAATTTCTACCGGCATACGGTACTTTACTCGGATCTTTTCGGTTTGAACGGCAGTTTTTAACATAATTTCTAGGTAACTAAAAAATTTTAAACTTCGAATACTGGTAGAATGTGTTTATAAAACATCTTTTTCTCTTGGCTTTATTAAGAAAATTCAATGGTTTGTAAGATAATATTTGTTGTTTTTTTTCTTCAATTTCTGCAATTTCAACCAATCAATGACGTCTATTGAGGATAGGACTACACAGCCTCAGCAGGAGATGTATTAGAACATGAAATGTAAAAGCCGGACTAGACTATTTTATGCGCAACTCCATTGTCTCCTGAGACAAAAAGGATGCCAACCAACCAACCCACCCCTAACCATAAAGCCATGTCAAACCTCTGGCCAAAACTCAGAAATTTTGTGGGAAAGAAGGCCGTTGATTGTCTAGTCCGGTGTGTCCAGTAGATGCAAGCTTGGCTGTGTGGTAAGAGGTTTGCTTCCTAACCACATGGTTTTCAGGTTCAGTTCCACTGAGTGGCAGCTTGGGGCAAGTGTCTTCAGCTCTGGCCCTGGGCTGATTGAAGCCTTGTGATTTGCTAGGTCAAAGGACCACCTCACATCTGAGGCCATTTTGCATGCTTATCAGTTCACAATCTGGCCTTGTATGGAATACTATTCTCATATTTGGGCAGGTACACCATCTTGTCACTCGGGTCTCCGTGACTGGGTTCGGAAGCGAGTCCCCAATTTGACTGTTTCTTCTCTTGCTTCGACTTAGAAACCCAAGTCACATTAATGTGACTTTGTCAGCCTTAGTCTTTTCATCATCATCATCATCATCATCATTTATTGTCCATTCTGGCATGGGTCGCACAGTCTGACCAGGGCTGGTGAGCTGAGGGGCTGCACCAGACTCCAGGCAGGACATAATGAAATAGCCTTACAGCTGTTTCTGGGATATTATGGATATCCCTTCATCAGAGACGGTGTGTGAAAATATTTGAGTTCGAATTATTGTGGAAAAGGAGATAAGGGACTATAGAGGGAAATATGAGAATGAAAGTAGAAATAAAACATAAAATATACAAAGATATTGTAGCTGCAGTTCCATTATTCGAGGAAAATGGTGTAGAGAAGTGGTAAAGTTTCCAGTACATGGTATGTAAGTTCCAATAGCAGTTCATGTTTAGTCATTTAGATATTAATGCACACATATCTCTATATTTATAAACGGCAAAATGTCTGTGTGTCCTTTATATAAATCCCCAGTTTTTCATGTATAAGGCTCGTATTTTCCATGGGCTTTCAAAACAGTCACCCCAGAAAGTCATTTAAAAAAATCGATAAACTGACCCCTTATGCCCATAAGTTATTTTGCAGCCAAATTCGAATTTTTCGCTTTCTTCTATCTCCTTTTTTGTCTGACCAATGGCATGTGCAAAGTCCCACTAATTTTCCATGATTATGCCGTTCCAGGTGTGAAAACCGAAGTCCAATGAATATCAATTACTCACATAAAAAGCTCTAACTAACTCATAAACAACAAAACTGGCCCGGGCTGAAATGTGATAAGAAACTTAGCTCTTGATTTAGTGAGAAATTCTTACTGCGACCCAGCAATGAACAAGCACTAGCACTAGACCTGGCAACGCCGGGTCATAGTGCTAGTACATATATAAATACACACACACTCATGCGCACACATACATATATATATTTCTCAGTTTCTGCCTACTAAATCCACATACAAGGCTTTGATCAGCCCTTGGTTATAGCAGGCAACACTTAACTAAGTTACCTACCATGCTGTGAGAGGGAACACAAAACCATGTGTGGTTAGGAAGCTTCTTACCCCTCACAGTAATCAGTGTTGGACAGAAAGTCTTGGTATAGCTTCAAGCTCTTTACTTTCTGAGTATAAATCCTTCAGATTTGAGTGTTACTTATCATTTCTTCGAGATACGATAAGATAAAGTACCAATAAAATACTGGGGTTTATTTAATCAACAAAACTTCTACAAATTTGAGTTTTTATGCCTTCTAATCTCTCGTGGAAGCGCCATCCAACCAAAGTACAAATATATGGGAAACTACCACCTGTGTCATCTCTTGTGAAAGGTAAGAGAGTCCAGTTTGCTGGACATTGTTGTAGAGCTGAAAAAGAGGTAATTTCTACTCTTCTCCTCTGGAAGCCATCTACTCGCAATGCCAGAGGGCGCACACTCTCCTACCCTGATGTAATCTCCAGGGATACAGGCAT
This sequence comes from Octopus sinensis, assembly GCF_006345805.1. Taxonomy (NCBI): domain Eukaryota; kingdom Metazoa; phylum Mollusca; class Cephalopoda; order Octopoda; family Octopodidae; genus Octopus; species Octopus sinensis. The sequence goes on along the minus strand of NW_021831846.1, from coordinate 41,156 downwards.
CCAGCAACAGGACCTCCGTAATGCCATGATGGACCGTGAAGTCTGGCGTAGCATGGTAAATTCCATTGTCTCGACCACGGTCAAACAATGATGATGAAGGCGGCGAGCTGGCATAATCGTTAGCACAGCGGGCGAAATGCTTAGTGGTATTTCGTCTGCTGTTACGTTTTGAGTTCAAATTCCACCAAGGTCGACTTTACCTTTCATCCATTCGGGGTTGATAAATTAAGCACTAGTTACATACTGGGGTCGATGTAATCGACTTAATCCCTTTGTCCTTGTCTGTTCCCTGTGTGTTTAGCCCCTTATGAGCAATAAAGAAATAAGAAAGTAAATATTATTGATATAAATCAGTGCTTCTTAAACTATGGGTCACGAAAATTAAATTCAAACACCTGAATTTCAGTTTATACGTTATTTCACAAATGCACAATATTTAACGTGATGCACCATGCAAGTGCTGCAGTAATAAAATGCACATGCAGCACCGTTGCAACTAGTGCAGTGACAAGATATCTATTTTCAGCATAGTTAGTTTGTGTTCACCTTAATAAGTGTATAAATAACAATACCTGTTAAAGTTTTATTCGATTTAGGTCTCTCTTTCTCTTTTACTCTTTTACTTGTTTTAGTCATTTGACTGCGGCCATGCTGGAGCACCGCCTTTAGTCGAGCAAATCGACCCCAGGACTTATTCTTTGTAAGCCCAGTACTTATTCTATCGGTCTCTTTTGCCGAACCACTAAATGACGGGGACGTAAACACACCAGCATCGTTTGTCAAGCAATGCTAGGGGGACAAACACGACAAGCTTCTTTCAGTTTCCATCTACCAAATCCACTCACAAGGCATTGGTCGTCGCGGGGCTATAGCAGAAGACATTTGCCCAAGATAATTATTTTATGAAACATTTTATTTATATTTCAAAATAAAAATATTTTTACTCATGGCTAAATGTCTGAACTTGAGTAACAAAAGTAATGACACGGATGGCAATGCTACAAAGTCTGTTCAAGCAGGACTTAGTAATCAGAGAGGGGCACTTAAGATGTGTTTTTTCAGTTTTAACCCTTATTAAAACCAAATATTGTTCAACATTGAAAACCATAGAAGATGCTCTACGTCCAGCAGTGTCAAATATTACATCAAGGTTTAATTTGTTATGCAGCAAGAACCAAGAACAGGAGTGGCTGTGTGGTAAGTAGCTTGTTTACCAACCACATGGTTCTGGGTTCAGTCCCACTGCGTGGCACCTTGCGCAAGTGTCTTCTACTATAGCCTCGGGCCGACCAAAACCTTGTGAGTGGATTTGGTAGACGGAAACTGAAAGAAGCCTGTCGTATATATGTATATATCTATATATGTATGTGTGTTTGTGTGTCTGTGTTTGTCCCCTTAGCATTGCTTGACAACCGATGCTGGTGTGTTTACGTCCCTGTCACTTAGCGGTTCGGCAAAAGAGACCGATAGAATAAATACTGGGCTTACAAAGAATAAGTCCCGGGGTCGATTTGCTCGACTAAAGGCGGTGCTCCAGCATGGCCACAGTCAAATGACTGAAACAAGTAAAAGAGAGTAAAAGAGTAATATAACTACTTTATTTATTCTTTTATTTCTTTTACTTGTTTTAGTAATTTGACTGCAGCCATGCTGGAGCACCGCCTTTAGTTGAACAAATTGACCCCAAGACTTATTCTTTGTAAGACTAGTACTTATTCTATCAGTCTCCTGCCGAACCGCTAAGTTATGGGGACGTAAACACACTAACATTAGTTGTCAAGTGATGGTGAGGTGACAAACAGACACACACACACACATATATATATATATGTTGGACAGGCTTCTTTCATTTTCTGTCAACCAAATCCACTTACAAGGCTTTGATTGGCTCCAGGCTGTAGTAGTAGACATTTGCCCAAGGTGTCACACAGTGGTACTGAGCCCAGAACCACGTTGTTGGGAAGCAAGCTACTTACCACACAGCCAGCCCTGCACCTATATTATGTGTATATTGTTCATAAAAAAAAATAAATGATTTATGTATTTATTTGTAGGTTTTATTTCATATTTAATACCTGGGGTCACGAAAATTCTCATGATTAAAAATGGGGTCATGAATGAAATAAGTTTAAGACGCACTGATATAAATAATTGTTTCTAATTCTGACACAAGGCCAGCACATTTAACCCTTTCATTACCATATTTATTTTGAGATGCTCTGTGTTTCTTTCAATTGATTTTAAATATAATAAAGAATTTAGTAAAATAACTTAGTTATCATTAAGCTAGTGTTAGAAACATAAATTGTGACTAAGGTTTGGTGGAAGATTTTAATTCAAAACTTATGAAAACAAGGCATTTGTACTGCAGAGCTAGAGGAGGTTTCAGCCGGGTTGGTATCAAAAGAGTTAAGGGGAGAGAATTAGTCAATTACAAGATACTAATCTTCAAAGCCACAGTCAAACCAATTCTACTATATGGCTCAGAAACCTGGACGTTATCAAAGAGGCTTGATAGGCGGTTGGATGGAACCTACACTCGCCTCCTTATGAGAGCTCAAAATCTCTCGTGGAAGCGTCATCGAACCAAAATGCAAATATATGGGAAACTACCATCTGTGTCATCTCTTGTGAAAGGTAGGAGAGTCCAGTTTGCTGGACATTGTTGTAGAGCTGAAAAAGAGGTAATTTCTACTCTTCTCCTCTGGAAGTCATCTACTTGCGATACCAGAGTGCGTACACTCTCCTACCCTGATGTAATCTCCAGGGATACAGGCATCCAGCAACAGGACTTCTGTAATGCTATGATGGACCGTGAAGTCTGGCGTAACATGGTAAATTCCATTGTCTCGACCACGGTCGAACAATGATGATGATGGTCAATTACATTGATCTCAGTGCTTAGGACCAAGATGCCTAGCGCCTTGCTGTACTCAAGAAGGCCAGTCCTCCATAGCAGAAGTGTTAAGGCCGCGTCCCCTGGTGAAGAGCATTGGCCTGTAAGGGTCCTATGCCAGTGCCACATAAAAAGCATTCATGCTGGTGCCACTTAAAACCGCTTGTGCCAGTGGCATGTTACAAGCATCCAGCACACCCTTGTAAAGTGGTTGGCATCCAGCCATAGAAGCCAAGCCAAATCAGACCGGAACCTGGTGCAGCTTCCCAGCTCTGGTCAAACTGTCCAGCCCATACCAAGCATAGAAAAAAACCATGATGAACCCCAAAAGGATGAGAACCAAGATTGATCTTAACGGAATTTGAACTCAGAATGCAAAGCCAGCGGAAATGATGCTAAATATTTTGTCTGAAGTGCTAATGATTCTGCCAGATCACTGCCTTATTTTTTATTGATAATAATGATAAATTGCAAATTTTGGCACAAGGCTAACAATTTTAGGGATTCATAGTTAGTTGATTATATCAATCTTAGTACTTCATTGGTACTTTATTTTATCGACCTCTGAAAGGCCGAAAGGTAAAGTTGACCTCAGCAAGATTTGAACTCCTAACACAAAACCCCAGATGAAATACAGCTAAGCACTTGATTGACTGCACTAATGATAACATTAATATTATGCTTGTTTGTTATTTAGATGGCCAGGACTCAGAGGAACAAAGCGACCATGGGTCACTTAGGGCTATTAAAAGCCCGTCTGGCTAAACTGAGACGGGAGCTCATTGAACCAAAAGGCGGCGGTGGAGGTGGTGGTGAGGGCTTTGACGTCGCCAAGACTGGAGATGCACGAATTGGTTTTGTAGGTTGGTATCTCTCTTTTTTTTTTCTATTTTGTAGTTTTTAAATGTGTCTGATAAAGGGCAGAATTATTAGTTATTGCAAATAGTACCCAGCGGGAATCTGAGGTCTGTCCGATCAGCCATACTCTTACTCTTTACTCTTTTACTTGTTTCAGTCATTTGACTGCGGCCATGCTGGAGCACCACCTTTAGTCGAGCAAATCGACCCCGGGACTTATTCTTTGTAAGCCCAGTACTTATTCTATCGGTCTCTTTTGCCGAACCGCTAAGTGACGGGGACGTAAACACACCAGCATCGGTTGTCAAGCAATGCTAGGGGGACAAACACAGACACACAAACATACACGCACACACATATATATATACATATATACAACAGGCTTCTTTCAGTTTCCGTCTACCAAATCCACTCACAAGGCATTGGTCGGCCCGGGGCTATAGCAGAAGACACTTGTCCAAGATGCCACGCAGTGGGACTGAACCCGGAATCATGTGGCTGGTTAGCAAGCTACTTAGCACACAGCCACTCCTGCGCCTATTATTTATTGATTTTATTTTCTCTTCATTTTGTAAGTCTTCCAAGCTGGAATCACATCTTGCTGGAACCATATTGGTAATTACAAAAATGGTAATCTTCACTTTAAACATTGAAAAAGAAAAAAACCCATGTTCTGTTGAAAATTTCACTGTATTTACACTTGTATTTGGGCAGGAATTGCTTTATCTCACATTGTCCTGTAGCTTTGAGATTTCAATGGTGTGATTGCTTATTTTTAGAATGATATTGTAGGGTAGGTGTGAGAGGCTAGATCTAGCTGGTTTGAACATATAACAGGTAGAATTTCTGAGCTGGGGCTGCTTTTGCCGAATCACCTCCTTGAAATGCTTTAAAACATTGCAGTACAATTCTCGATTGACAGTCTGGCCCTAGGAGGACAAATTCTTAATCCACCATACCACATTTCTGGGGGTGATGCTTGTGGCAGGTCTTCCAGATGTCTCTTTCGTTTTGAAGCACCCGTGTCACTCGAAACAATGCATATGACTCGTTGCTTTGTCATAAGCTTGCCAAAGCATGATCAATGTCTGTAGCAGACTTCCCAAGTTAAATCTTATTCAGCACGTTCTATGTCACGCTGGTGAGACCCATATTGGAGTACGGGATTCAAGCCTCTTCTCCTTATCTCCTCAAAGACATACAGCATCTCGAAAGAGTCCAGGAGCTGGCTACCCGCATGGTTCTTGGTCTCAAGACTTTGTCTTATGGAGAAAGGCTGAAGACGCTTGACCTTTATTCTCTAGAAAAACGACGACGCCGTGGTGATCTCATTCTCGCTCACAACATCATAAGCGGAAAGTGTAACCTCTCGAAAGAGCTGTTCTTCAATCCTGCTCCAGAGCGTCGGCTGTGGGGTCACTCCGAAAAGCTCTATCTGCGACGATTTCATCTCAATCGAAGGAGAGGGGCTTTCTCCGTCTGGGTTGCGGATCCGTGGGATAAGCTGCCGGACGAGATGGTGAAGATGCCGACGACCGCTCGGTTCAAAGTCTCCCTTGACCACAAGTGGCCTGAACTCTTTACATGAACACCACCCTGTACATAACTCCATGTCCCCCTACATGGCCTTGCTTTTTGAGCCAAAAATTAACTAACTAACATGGGGAAAAAGCAAAAAAATAAAAAACCTAGACACAACAATGATGATAATAATGATGGCAACTTTCCTTTTTTCTTTCTTATATTTCTCTCTCTTGCTTTCTTATTGTCTCCCTTTTTTTTTTCTCTCTCTCTTTTCTTTGCCTTCTAGGTTTTCCATCTGTCGGGAAGTCAACATTATTGAGTAACTTAGCTGGTGTGTATTCAGAGGTAGCAGCCTATGAGTTCACCACCCTAACAACGGTACCAGGTGTCATCCGCTACAAAGGTGCCAAAATTCAGGTGGGTTTTATTAAACACATCTCTCTCTCACTCTATCACTCTTTTCTCTTTTATTCAACAAGGGAGCCTTTACATTATCATCATCATCATCATTTAATATCCGCTTTCCATGCTAGCATGGGTTGGACGATTCGACTGAGGTCTGGCGAACCAGATGGCTGCACCAGGCTCCAATCTTGATCTGGCAGAGTTTCTACAGCTGGATGCCCTTCCTAACGCCAACCACTCTGAGAGTGTAGTGGGTGCTTTTACTTGCCAGCGGCACGAGAGCCAGTCAGGTGGTACTGGCAATGGCCATGCTCAAATGGTGTTTTTTTACGTGCCACCTGCACAGGAGCCAGTCCAGTGGCACTGGCAACGACCTAGCTTCAATGTTTCTTCTCATGCCGGTAAGGCGACCCTGGTAACAATCACGCTCAAATGGTGCTTTTTACGTGCCACTGGTACGGAAGTCAGTTAGCTGCTCTGGTAATGATCATGCTCGGATGGTGCTCTCAGCGCTCCACTAGCATGGATGCTTGTCATCCAATTTGCAAGAAACAGCAGCTAAGTCTCCTTTGTATTGTAACACTGTTTAAAGAAGAAAATGGGAAAGATTCATAGGTGTGTCAAGTAAATTGGTCCTTTGTTATTAATAAAAGAAATTATTACCTGTGCTAGAAAAAATGCATAGTGACATTTCTTCTAATTTTACATTCTGCGGTTGACTTTCCCTTTCATCCTCTTGGGGGTTGATAAATTAAGTACCACTCAAATACTGGGGTTGATGTAATTGACTGAACCCCCCCCCCTGCAAAATTTCAGGCCTTGTGTCTGTAATAGGAAAAAATTATTATTATTGACAGCATTGTTATTAATGTGTTGAGAAAAATGGTTCTGACTTAATGGTCAGAGTTCAAGTCACCACCAAGGTCAACTTTGCCTTTCATCCTTTTGAGGTCAATAAGTACCAGTTGAACACTGGGGTCGAAGTAACTGACTTAGCCCCTCCCCTTACCGAAATTGCTGGCCTTGTGCCATAAATTTGAAATCATCATCACCATCATTGTTGTTGTTATTATTATTATTATTTTTATTTCAGTTATTAGATTTACCAGGTATTATTGAGGGTGCTAAGGATGGAAAAGGAAGAGGAAAACAAGTTATTGCAGGTAACACCAGTGCTATACTTTTTTATGTTAATTTTGATTTATTTATTTACTAGCAGCATCGCCCGGCGTTGCTCGGGTTTGTAAGGGAAATAACTATATAAGCATTTTTAGAGATGTAAAGTATAATAGCCATCTCAATATGGCTAACCACAAAGGGGGAGGGTGTTACTGTAGCTTTTTACGTTCTGAGATTTAATAAATTTTAAGAGAGTTACTTCCCTTATATATGCCAAAAATGCATTAAAAATGAGAAAAATTGATGGTAAATTTTTTTTAAAATCGTAGACTCATCGTAGACGCGCGCTAATACCCAGAAGGGCTCGATATGAATCACGACTATAAGATACCCGGTTTTGGTTAAACTGCACCGCAAAATGTGGGACTAGTTAGGAATCTAAATCGTAGGAGACAGACAGCACACAACCTCACTTTTATATATAAAGATTAGCATTTGCTTTTATTTTACTTTTCTCTCTCTTAGTTGTTTTATTTTTAACCATACCGTTGGTGTTGCCATGGGTTTATGATCATGAAGCCTTCTGCTATGTGTCTAACTATTGCCTCAAACTGACCACTGTCTTGAGGGTGGTTTTGTAGCTTTTACTACAGGTGTTACATATATGTCTTTTTTCAGTTAATTGCAATACAAAATCATGGTAATTACCATTGTCTACGGACATGTCTCTTTAAATAACCAATAGAAAAACATTTGTATAAAGACAATCAAAGTCGAAATCGACCAACATCAATGGAAATTGTAGCTGTGATACCATCCGAACGTGGCTGTTGCCAGCGCCGCCCCGACTGTCCTCTGTGCTGTTGGCACGTAACAAACACCATCCGATCGTGGCCGTTTGCCAGCCTCGCCTGGCCTCCGTGCTGGTGGCACGTAAAAAGCATCATCCGATCGTGGCCGTTGCCAGCGCCGACCCGACTGGCCTCCGTGCTGGTGGCACGTAAAAAGCACCATCCGATCATGGCCGTTTGCCAGCCTCGTCTGGCACCCGTGCCGGTGGCACATAAAAAGCACCATCCGATCGTGGCTGTTTGCCAGCTTTATCTAGCACCTGTGCCGGTGGCACGTAAAAAGCACCCACTACACTCACAGAGTGGTTGGCGTTAGGAAGGGCATCCAGCCATAGAAACACTGCCAGATCAGACTGGGCCTGGTGCAGCCTTCTGGCTTCCCAGACCCCAGTTGAACCGTCCAACCCATGCTAGCATGGAAAGCAGACGTTAAACGATGATGATGATGATGACAATCATCATCATGATTTAACGGCCACACTTTTTGAGAATCTCTTCAGTTTCACTCACAGATCTTTAGATCATTTTTTTAACTAAACAGTTTGAAACTTCGTATACTGGTGTAAATTCTCACGCTGAACACAGTTTACTTTCAACATTTTTGACAAAATTTCATATTTTAGAAATTATTTTGTGTTAAAGTTGTCGTATTTGGGTAATTTCAACCAATCAGCAATGTGTATTCAGCTGAAGAAAGCTTCTGCTGTTTGTGATAGTAATTGAAGAGCAACAACTTCCGGGTCATCTCTACTAAATGTCAGCAATCTGTTCTATTTTATTTTTGTTTACTGCCTGTGCTGCATATTACACGCTTTGTTTTTTTGGGCGGGGGTCTTGTGTTGGTGTAACCAGTAAGCATTGAAGAATCAACACCAAAAAGGAAGAAATATTACTTACATATATTTATTCGTTTGTCCGACATATAGTTAGAGATACAGCAATAATTGTAGTGGCAGTAACAAGTTTGCTCGCTGGTGCCCGTGCTAGTAGGGTGCCAAGAGCACCATCCGAGCGTGATCGTTGCCAGAGCAGCCAACTGGCTTCCGTGCCAGTGGGCATGTAAAAAGGGCACCATTTGAGCGTGATCGTTACCAAAGTCGCCTTACTGGTACCTGTGCTGGTGGCATGTGTAAAAGGATTCGAGCGAGGTCAATGCCAGTACTGCCTGACTGGCCCCCGTGCTGGTGGCACGTAATAAGCACCCACTACACTCTTGGAGTGGTTGGCGTTAGGAAGGGCATCCAGCTGTAGAAACTCTGCCAGATCAAGATTGGAGCCTGGTGCAACCATCTGGTTCGCCAGCCCTCCGTCAAAATCGTCCAAACCATGCTAGCATGGAAAGCGGACATTAAACGATGATGATGATGGTAGTTGATAGTGTAGAACAGTGCTTTTCAACCTTTTTGCTGGAGCGGAACCCCAAGGAAACATTCCATTGGCTCGAGGAACCCCTGTGCAATAATTTGTCTTATGCAAAAAACAGCATTTAATTAATGAAACGAAAATACTCCTGTTCATATTTATTTACAATAAAAACACAAACTGTAAAAAAATTGTCACGTACATAAGCATCTACAGTTATTATTAAAACATGTATTTAAAAAAGCTTTAGTTTGAATAGATTACATTTATTCTCATCAAAAATTGACTGCACTAATGATAACATTAATATTATGCTCGTTTGTTATTTAGATGGCCAGGACTCAGAGGAACAAAGCGACCATGGGTCACTTAGGGCTACTAAAAGCCTGTCTGGCTAAACTGAGATGGGAGCTCATTGAACCAAAACTTGAGCCTGGTGTTTCTTGCACAATTCTTTAAGATTGGGTCGTGTTTTTGATAGACACACACGAAGTTCATCTTCCACAGACAGCAATAGTGCTCGCTTCTTGTGCTTGATGGTTGTCAGGGCTGAAAATCCAAATTCACACAAGTAGGAGGTTGAAAACTGCACAAGAAGTCGCAGCGCTTTCTGTGCGATTGCAGGATATTCCTTTTCAACCAGCAACCAAAATGCATTCAGGTGAAGCTCAGAATGCTTCAACTTTAATGTTCTGTCATTTAAAGCACTGGCAAGTTCTTCTTCTGTTAATGGGAACTGTTCTTCAAATGGCTCAAATTCCACAAATGGGTTTCTAATCCAGTCATACTGGTCAACAGATATCGGTGGAAAATATTTGTCAAGATTTGTTAACAGTGTGCAAATGGTTCAAAATCAGTAGCGCAATTTCTTGACAATTCCTATTAAAAACACTTGGAAACATTTCCAAATTTCCTGCAGCTATGCGTTTCTTCCATGTTGCCAATTTCTTCTGAAAAGCATTTATTTTGTCAGTAGAAGACAAGATATTTTCGTTCCTGCTCTGCATGCCATTGTTCAAGAGGTTTGACTCATGAAATATATCGGCAAGATATGCTAACTTGGAACACCAATGGTCATCACTCAAACATTCTACAAAGTCTTTCGGGTTTTCTTGCAAACAAAAGGTCAATAACTCTTCTAAAGATCTCTTAAAAGGCGTATTAACAACAACACCTAAATGGCTTACGCTGTTAAAACGTTTCTTCCAAATATAGTCACTTGTATTTTACAAAAGAGAACTAAACCATCATCTAAGCTGACATGCAACTCGTAGATGTGCACGTACATGTACACACCAAGGATCAGGGTCATCTACGCTGGCGTGTAACTCGTAGTTGTACACGTCGGAGGCCTACATATACACACCAAGGATCAAGGTCATCTACGCTGGTGTGCAACTCGTAGATGTACACGTAGGCCTAACATGTACACAAATATCTGCAGAGGAGAATTAGAAATTACTGTCGATTTTAGCATTTATGTAACTTCTTGCGGAACCCCTGGACTGTGCTGGTGGAACCCTGGTTGAAAACCACTGATGTAGAAGTTGCAGTCTGCCAGTCGAGAGTTAGAGATACAGCAATAATTGTAGTGTCAGCAGCAGCAGTGATGATGATGATGATTGTGTGTGTGTGTGTGTGTGTGTGTGTGCGCATCAAACAAAAATAACGTACCATACTTAGTTCTGAACTAGTTATCTCCCCTAACACCTAGCTGTAACTTTGTTGCAGTATCTTGGAAGAATTACAAAATATGTATCAAGGTGTGTAGCTCGGAGATCAGAGAGCCTCTCCAGGTTGAGCCACCACCCCTCCACATTGTGAAGTCATAGTTCTGATACCACGGACATGTGTGGAGGCGCATGGCTTAGTGGTTAGGGTGTTGGACTCAATGATTGTGAGATTGTGGTTTCGATTCCTTGACTGGGCGACGTGTTGTGTCCTTGAGCAAGACACTTAATTTCCCATTGCTCCAGAAATGAGTAATCCTGCGATGGACTAACCTCTTTTGGGGAATTTACATGCCATGAAACCGAAAGAATAGCCCTTATGAGTCAGCATGACTCAAAATGGTAACTTTACCACCTTTACTTACAGACATTTGATGGTTAGAATGCTGCAGGGGAAGAATTGCAAGATGGATTATTGAAGCTGAGTCAATCAATAGGAGACCTAGAATGAGATGGTTAGATAATATCCATAGTCTTGGATGGTCATGTTTGGCAATCCAGCCAGAAAGTGTAAAGTGTAGTGGAAGTTGCTTCTGATAGGGACCTCATGCAGGGGTAGTTGTCAGAGGATTCATGACCATTCTAGGACTAGTGGATAGGGACCTCAAGCAGGAAGAGGTGTCAGAGGATTCATGGCCATTCTAAGACTAGTGGACAGAGAAAATGGATGGAATTTAACCCTTTAATTACTGTATTTATTTTGAGACGTTCTGTGTTTCTTTCAATTACTTTAAATATAACAAAGAATTTAGTAAAATAATTTGGTTATCATTAAGCTAGTGTTAGGAACATAAATTGTGACTAAGGTTTGGTGGAAGATTTTTATTCAAATCTTCTGCAAATAAGACATTTGTACCCAGAACCAGAGCCGGTTTCAGCCGGGTTGATAACGAAAAGGTTAAGGAAGAATTTTGACTGCTATTTCTAGCTGGTTGAAGGTCTGTGTAATTTCGTTGGCTTGTAGGAATGATGATTTTATTGATTAGCCCTTGCTCCAGTTAGCAATGATAATAACTTGTAAGGTTAGAACTCAGAACCATACGGTCAGTAATCTGGTATTTAAACCCGACAGCTATTTCTTTTGTTGTAATGAAGTGGCAGACCTATGGTTAAACCAAGAGCAAGATGGTTGGATAATATCTGCATGGTTGGTCATGCTTGGGAATCTGGCTATAATGTGTAATGGCGGCGAGCTGGCAGAAATGTTAGCACGCCGGGCGAAATGCGTTGCCGTATTTCGTCTGCCGTTACGTTCTGGGTTCAAATTCCGCCGAGGTCGACTTTGCCTTTCATCCTTTAGGGGTCGATAAATTAAGTACCAGTTACGCACTAGGGTCGATGTAATTGACTTAATCCATTTGTCTGTCCTTGTTTGTCTCCTCTATGTTTAGCCCCTTGTGGGTAATAGAAAAACATATAATGTGTAATGGCACTTGTTTCTGATAGGAGGTGCTTGAAGATTCTAGCCCCTCAACCTTACAAAGAGTAGGGGGTGGATAAATGGCATCAGAGAAGCTACTGTGGATTAGTATTGTTTCGTGAAACCTTTGAAGGTAATGCCCCTGAATGGTAACTGAGAAGAATATCAGAATAAAAGAATATCCTTGATATCATCAGGACCATAAGATAATGGCTGTAACTTCTGTTGAAGGTTTTTTTTATTTGCGGCTGTGTGGTAAGAAGCTTGCTTCCCTACAACATGGTTCTAGGTTCAGTCCCACAGCATGGTACTTTGGGTAAGTCTCTTCTACTGTAGCCTCAGGCCAAACAAAGCCTTATGAGTTGATTTGAATGACAGAAACTGAAGAAGTTTGTCAGGTGTGTGTTTATATATTTATATATATATATATATAAATGGAGTTTAATGCGGGCCTAATCAAATACTTCCGACACATGTTTCGAAGATTTCACTGATATTATTCAAAAGAATAAATAGTATAAAATAATATATATATATATATATATACATATATATATATCAGTCTCTTTGGAAGGTTTAGTTGAACAATTTGACCCCTTTTTATAAAAAAATTTTTCTTAAAGGTTGATATTTATTCTGTTGTCCCCTTTTACTGAACAGCTAAGTTACAGGAATGTAAACAAACCAACAGTGGTTATCAAGCTGTGGTGGGGAGAAACACACACACAGACATGCGGCACATTTTTGCACATTTCTCTTTACAAAATTCATTCATATACCATTGCATTGCTTGACCTGGGGCTATGTCTGTTTGGCTAAACCTGAAATGGGTCTTCTTCTCTGTAGTCAAGTCAATGTCATCTGCTTCAGATCTGTTTTCGCTGCTTCTCTCTTCCACAAGTTCCATTTACTTGGAGCATACAACACTTCTTGAACCTTTCAGCATTCAGATGAATTACTCTGTCAAATGTTTGTTTGTTCCTTCTCGAGCCATCCCTGGCTCATAAGGGCCGGTTTCCCGGTTTCCTTGGCGTATAGGTTCCCCACCTGGATGGAACGCCGGAGGTGAGTTGCAAGATGCAGGAGGAAAGAGTAAGAGAAAGTTGTGGTGAAAGAGTCAGCAGAAGTTCACCATTATAGGCGCAGGAGTGACTGTGTGGTAAGTAGCTTGTCTACCAATCACATGGTTCTGGGTTCAGTCCCACTGCGTGGCACCTTGGGCAAGTGTCTTCTACTATAGCCTCGGGCCGACCAAAGCCTTGTGAGTGGATTTGGTAGACGGAAACTGAAAGAAGCCCGTGGTATATATATATATATATATATATATATATATATATATATATGCATGTGTGTGTTTGTGTGTGTCCCCTAGCATTGCTTGACAACTGATGCTGGTGTGTTTATGTCCCCGTAACTTAACGGTTCGGCAAAAGAGACCGATAGAATAAGTACTGGGCTTACAAAAGAATAAGTCCCAGGCTCGATTTGATCGATTAAAGGCGGTGCTCCAGCATGGCCGCAGTCAAATGACTGAAACAAGTAAAAGAGTATTACCTTCTGCCGGAGCTGCTTGGAGCTTAGGTGTTTTGCTCATAAACACACGCATCGCCCGGTCTGAGGTTCGAAGCAACGATCCCTCGGCCGCGAGTCCATTGCTCTAACCACTAGGCCATGTGCTTCCACCTGTCAAATGTAATTCTTATTTATTCACATTGTTTTGAATTAATCAGGTACTAGCAGTATCGCCCGGCGTTGCTCGGGTTTGTAAGGGAAATAACTATATAAGCATTTTTAGAGATGTAAAGTATAATAGCCATCTCAATATGGCTAACCACAAAGGGGCGGGGGTGGGGTTACTGTAGCTTTTTACGTTCTGAGATTTAATAAACTTTTAGAGAGTTACTTCCCTTATATATGCCAAAAATGCATTAAAAATGGGAAAAAAATTATGGTAAATTTTTTTTAAAATTGTAGACTCATCGTAGACGTGCGTTAATACCCAGAAGGGCTCGATATGAATCACGACTATAAGATACCGGTTTTGGTTAAACTGCACCGCAAAATGTGGGAGTAGTTAGGAATCTAAACCGTAGGAGACAGACAGCACACAACCTCACTTTTATATATAAAGATTATCTTGTAGCTTCAAGATTTCGATGATGCAACTGTTTCTTTTTAGAATCAGCTTGTAGGGTAGGTGTGAGAGGTCAGATCAGGCTGGTTCAGTAAAAATTAAAACTAATTAACTTTGCTTGAAACGATGACATTAAACGGTTGCACTCTGTTGTTCTGGAAGCTTACTCTTGGACAGTTAGTTGTTTATTACGGTGTAACAAGATCTTTGGGATCTTTTCTGTCTGAACGGCAGTTTTTAAAAATAATTTCTAGGTAACTAAAAAATTTTAAACTTCGTATACTGGTAGAATGTGTTTATAAAACATCTTTTTCTCTTGGCTTTATTGAGAAAATTCTATAGTTTGTAAGATATTTGCTGTTTTTTTTCTTCAATTTCTGCAATTTCAACCAATCAATGACCGTCTATTGAGGTAAAAAAAACATTCTATGCCGTATGAATATGTCCCTCATTTAAGAAACAGATTGGGTTTATTTACATTTGTGAAGAAAGAAAGATACCCTTCCCCCACCCCTAACCCTAAAACAGATTGAAATGCAATAGATTGATACTAGGGTAATAATTATGGGTGACAATTTCATGTGACACCGCTAGAAAAAACTGCCGTTCAAACCGAAAGGATCCGATCTTTGTCCTTGGGTAGCATCTGTTCTTTCCTATTTGCTTACCCCGAGAGAGCATGAAAAATGGCTAATATTTCCTTCAAACTTTGCTCTTCTTCCATTTATTCAAACCCTAAAGAATCCCTCTCAACTCATGGCTACGATGCTCCTACACTACTCCTGCTCATGATCAGAGATGCACACATTGTCAGTAACTGACAAGCAAATCTATGGCAGTGAGCAGAATATTTCCTATAATGATATTTCTGCTTCAGCAACTGAGATGCTGAATCTGTCTGAAATGTAATGGGAAATAGGTCAGTTTCAAAACATAGGTGTCCAGGTCAGGAAAGCAAAGTTTGAAGGGAATAGTAGTCATTTCCTTTGATTTCTAAATAGAAGCAAATAGGACATAACACTGACCAAAGACAAAAAAAAAAAAAATTTCAAAGTGTTAGTCATAGGTAATTCATGATCCAGTTATGCTGACACCCACTCAGGTGTATGTGTGTGTGTGTGTGTGTGTGTATATATATATCTTTTGCTTGTTTCAGTCATTTGACTGCGGCCATGCTGGAGCACCGCCTCTAATCGAGCAACTCGACCCCAGGACTTATTCTTTTGTAAGCCCAGTACTTATTCTATCGGCCTCTTTTTGCCGAACTGCTAAGTAACGGGGACATAAACACACCAGCATCGGTAGTCAAGCAATGCTAAGGGGACAAACACAGACACACAAACATACATGTCCAATTTTAAACCCTGCACGACTTCTATACACACTGTCTTTCCTACCCGCCATTGCTTCTTCACCAAACTTTTTGGCGCCCTCCGATTCTTCCCCCCTCTTCCTCCCATCCTCCTCCCCTCTTCCTCCCATCCTCCTTAATCCCTTCTTTCTCCTTTTCTCTTGGTCACTGATTCTGTCCCCTGCCTTCCACCCTCTTTGATTCCCTCTCTCTCTGTCTCTCTTTCTCTCTCTCTCCTGCGACCTGCTGCTTCTTAAACCATTCTGTTGGCCATCGTATCTCGACCAACATGTGTCCCCGCTACCGAAACGGTAATTATTTCTACGCCAGCTGCTATGTTGTTGTTTTGTCTCATTTGGTCTAAAGTCGTATGACAACCACCGTTATATATATTTTTGTTTATTCATTACTGTTTTCAATTTCGTTTTCGTCTCTTGTATTTACATCCGTCTTGTGCGTTCACATTCCTGTCTTCTACCAAGAAATCTAATGCTTACAGCTTAGTTTTTTTTCTTGGGGCTGGCCGAGTTGGAGCAAATATCAGAATTGAACAGCCGAAATTTGCTATGATGATTCGGTGTCTGACTGAAGATTGAAGGCTTCGAATGATTTGTCTGTGTTCCGTGTTCGTCCCTTCCTGTATTTCACGTTCATTATATATAAAAACATTCATTCTTATATATATATACATATATACGACGGGCTTCTTTCAGTTTCCGTCTTGTATCAGATTTATTTACTTATCAATCATTTGATTTATTTAATTATATTTAATTATCTCTTCCCTAGTGGCACGAACCTGCAGCTTGATTTTCATTGTTCTTGATGTGCTAAAACCTTTACAACACAAGAAGCTCATAGAATATGAATTAGAAGGCTTTGGGATCCGATTGAACAAGTCTCCACCAAACATCCATTTCCGGCGGAAAGACAAAGGCGGCATTAACCTTACATTTACGGTGAGTTTGTAATTCCAACAAATGGGTTGTGTGTGTATATGTATGTATATATATATATGTGTGTATGTATGTATGTGTATGTGTGTATATATATATGTATGTATATATGTGTATGCAAATTTTATTATTAATTAATATATTGATAAATTACGTATATTGAGTGTAATATCTCAACTTCGTAAATTATGGAATTTACAGGTAAGATAGAACCGCTATTTTGGAATTCATCCTTGAAGGATATTCCAATACCTTCTAGGAAAGAATATATTTTGATATTTAAAATAATATAAATTAATTAATTTTATGTATTGGCTTATGTTTTTCATTGTTTGATTTGCCTAATAGTGGTTTTATCTCTAATTTAATATAATATAATATAATATATTTATACTATAAAATTGGATTTAATCCTAAATCTGATTTTTTCCCTGTAAGTTTGGATTTATTCCCTAATATTTTATTATATATATATATATATATATATATATATGGCCGTAGCCAGCACCGCATTGACTGGCCTCCGTGCTGGTGGCACGTAACAAACACCATCCGATCGTGGCCGTTTGCCAGCCTCGCCTGGCCTCCGTGCCGGTGGCACGTAAAAAACACCTTCCGAGCGTGGCCGTTCGCCAGCCTCGTCTGGCACCTGTGTCCGTGGTACATAAAAAACACCATCCGAGCGTGGCCGTTTGCCAGCCTCGTGTGGCACCTGTGTCGGTGGCACATAAAAAGCACCCACTACACTCACGGAGTGGTTGGTGTTAGGAAGGGCATCCAGCTGTAGAAACACTGCCAGATCAGACTGGGCCTGGTGCAGCCTCCTGGCTTCCCAGACCCCAGTTGAACCGTCCAACCCATGCTAGCATGGAAAGCGGACGTTAAACGATGATGATGATGGGTTTTTGTCTTCTGTATTGCCAGTTGTTGGGTGATTTATGTATATATTTTTGGTCAGGTAGGATGATTAAGAAGTTAAATTCACCGCCTCTTTCCAGGTTTTTTTATAGCCTTGGATCATCCAAACCCTTGTTAGTAAAATTTGACAGATGAAAACTACAAGAGCTGATCAGATCTCTGTGTGTGTGTGTGTGTGTAGGTCATGACCATCATGGCTATTGCATGGTTTCAAGTCGTCCCACTATGTGGCACTTGGGCTGTTGGTTTCTAATATAGCCCCTGGCTAACCAAAGCCTTGTGAGCGGATTTGGTCGGTGGAACCTGAAAGAAGTCTATCACACAAACACATAAGTGTGTGTATGTATGTATGTATGTATGTATGTATGTATGTAATATATATATATATATATATATATATATATATCATCATCGTTTAACGTCTGCTTTCCATGCTAGCATGAGTTGGACAGTTTGACTGGGGTCTGGGAAGCCAGGAGGCTGCACCAGGCCCAGTCTGATCTGGCAGTGTTTCTACAGCTGGATGCCCTTCTTAACGCCAACTACTCCGTGAGTGTAGTGGGTGCTTTTTACATGCCAGACAAGGCTGGCAAACGGCCATGATCGGATGGTGCTTTTTACGAGCCACCAGCACAGGTGCCAGACGAGCACAGGTTATACACACACACACACGTCTTTGTATCTATGTTTGACCCCCCACCACTGCTTGACAACTGATGTTGGTGTGTTTAAGTCCTTGTATCTTAGTGGTTTGGCAAACTAGACCAATAGGATAAGTACAAGTGTCCTGCAAGGCAAAAAGTACTGGGGTTAATCCATTCAACCGAGATTCCGCAAGGTGGTTCCGCCCACTGCCCGCATGTCCACAGTCTTATTTATGATGGGGATGAATACTTGGGAGCAGCAAACTGCACCATGTTGATGATGAAGCTGATTGTTGTAATAGTGTTCAAAACCCCTTATTCCATCGTACACTCTTTGGTTGATTACTGCAACTGAATAAGCACTGACAATTTCTTGGTTGTCCACAGCAATGTTGCAGGTTTTGAAATTGGATTTCAAAAACCTCCTTATGGCCCTTATCCTGGTCTTTTTGCGAGCCACTGGTTTTTGGTTAGTTCCCTTGAAAAGGAAGCTTTTGGCTGGCTTCCGTGCCGGTGGCACGTTAAAAGCACCAACCAATCGTGGCCGATGCCAGAACACCCCCCCGGCACCTGTGCAGGTGGCACGTAAAAAGCACCCACTACACTCGCGGAGTGGTTGGCGTTAGGAAGGGCATCCAGCCGTAGAAACACTGCCAGATCAGACTGGAGCCTGGTGCTGCCCCTGACTTCCCAGACCCCGGTCGAACCGTTCAACCCGTGCTAGCGCGGAAAACGGATGTTAAACGATGATGATGACTACTGTCAAATGCATTGCTTATTTATTCACACTCCAGTGGCATGTGTAAAAGATTCGAGCGAGGTCGTTGCCAGTACCGCCTGACTGGCCCTTGTGCCGGTGGCATGTAAAAGCACCCACTACACTCTTGGAGTGGTTGGCGTTAGGAAGGGCATCCAGCAGTAGAAACTCTGCCAGATCAAGATTGGAGCCTGGTGCAGCCATCTGGCTCACCAGCCCTCAGTCAAAATCGTCCAACCCATGCTAGCATGAAAAGCGGACGTTAAACGATGATGATGACTGTTTTGAATTAGTCATGCATTATCTCATAGCTTTGAGATTTTGATGAGGTAGTTGTTTATTTTTAGAGTGACATTGCAGGGTAAGTGTGAGATGCAGGATCTAGCCAGTTTGAACACAAAACAGGAAGAATATTTGATCTGGTTACAGCTGGTTTAGGTGCTAAAGGGTTAACATTTGGTTATCACCTGTTCTCTGTGTTCTGGTTTGTTGGAGCTGGCCCTTGGTCAAGAAACTTTTAATCTCTTCCATTGTACACCACTGAAGCACATTGATTTGCAAGTTGTGGGAAAGAATCGCAAAGGCAGAGCCTTCAATCTTAAGCCAACTGGCAGGGAACCTAGGAGCAGACCAACAACAAAATCATCATCATCATCATCGTTTAACGTCTGCTTTTCATGCTAGCATGGGTTGGACGATTTTGACTGAGGGCTGGTGAGCCAAATGGCTGCACCAGGCTCCAATCTTGATCTGGCAGAGTTACTACAGCTGGATGCCCTTCCTAACGCCAACCACTCTGAGAGTGTAGTTGGTGCTTTTTATGTGCCACCAGCATGGGGGCCAGTCAGGTGGCACTGGCAACGACCTCGCTCGAATCTTTTTACTCGTGTCACCAGCACAGGTGCCAGTGAAGCGACTTTGGTAACGATCACACTCGAATGGTGCCCTTTTACGTCTTTTATGTGCCACGGGTACGGAAGCCAGTTGGCTGCTCTGGCAACGATCATGCTCGGATGGTGGTCTTGGCACCCTGACCCATAGTCTTAGTTGGTCAAGTTTGGGAATCCTGCCAGAAAGTGTAATGGTGGTTGCTACTGATAGGACCATATTGAGGAGGTGCCTGAGGATTTTACCCTCTTGATCCTCCCAAGAATAGAGGGTAGAGAAGATGGATGGATGGGACAGATGGGAAACGATTGCATTGGCTACTCCGTTTTTTCATACGATGACTCAGGTTTTCTGCAGACATCTAAAATGGAACCCTTTCTGTTTTTTTTTGTTTTTTTTTAATAACATATTGGTGGTTCCACCTCCAAGTATATCACTGCCAAAAAAAATGTGATTAGGAGAAATGTAATCCATCTTCTTACTAATGTGGACTCCATGTCTTGATCGGAGTCTGTGGAGCAATCTTTTCAGACGATGCTCACGCTCCCTATCTATGCCACTTGCTTTCCTCATCTGTTCCCTTAACTCTTTAGCATCCAGATTACTCTGTCAAATAGGATGCTGCTTGCTTATTCTCATTTCAAAAAATTAATCCTGTATTATCCTGTAGCTTAGAGATTTTGAAGATGTAATTGTTTTTACTTTTAGAATAACATTGTAGGGTTGGCATTAGATGCTGGACACGGCTAGTTTGAACATGAAACGGGGTTGGCTGTTTGGGCTGGATATAACGCAGCAGGTATTGAACTAGTGTTCTCTCTCTTTCTCTCCCTCTCTCTCTCACACACACACACAACACACGTACGCACACAGTATAGTCATCGTCCAAGAGATTGTCGAGTGAAAGTATTTCCAGTGATCTGAAGCAAATTAATCATGAGAATCGTTGACCTAAGATATATATTGTTCTTTATACTCACCCCCTCTGCTGGAACACTAGTTTGAACATGAAACGGGGTTGGCTGTTTTTCCTCTGTATTCTCTCAAGGTTCCTTACATATAGGAACAAGATGAGGTGGTCATGGTTGAAACTCTTTTGTTAATAGGGCTGTCTGATCAGTTATACTTGGGGCTGAAGCAACAACCCTAGCAACAATGGTTACTGTAGTTTGGACAACAACAACAACAACAACTGTAGTGATAACGAACTTTGATCTTCATTGAGTTTATTTTTTCATGCTTTTGTATGTTTTTTTCTTTTTTCTTTCAGGCTTCTCAATCAGAGTTGGACTTGGATACAGTAAAGACCATCCTTGGAGAGTATCGAATCCACAACGCTGATATCGTGTTGCGCTATGATGCCACAGCAGAAGATCTTATCGATGTCGTCGAGGGCAACCGAGTCTATATCCCTTGTATTTACGTACTCAATAAAATTGATCAAATATCAGTCGAGGTAAGCTAGCCACAAGATTACAGCAAGATTTTCCAAGAGTCTCTTTGTGTGTTCTGTGTTGAGCCGCTACTTGGCACACTGCTGCCACTGGTGGGGGTTGTGTAGTAACACCCCACACACGCACACACATTAGCCTGTCTGTCGAAAATGTACAGTGGGGTAGATGTAATCAACTACACTCCTCTCTCAAAATTTCAGGCCCTGTTGCCTATAGTAGAGAAGATTATTATTATTATTATCTAACAGATCGTATTAAGGTGCAGGAGTGGCTATGTGGTAAGTAGTTTGCTTACCAACAACATGGTTCCGGGTTCAGTCCCACTGCGTGGTACCTTGGGCAAGTGTCTTCTACTATAGCCTCGGGCTGATCAAAGCCTTGTGAGTGGATTTGGTAGACGGAAAACTGAAAGAAGCCCATCATATATATCGTGTGTGTATGTTTGTGTGCCTGTGTTTGTCCCTCCAACATTGCTTGACAACTGATGCTGTTGTGTTTACATCGCCGTAACTTAGCAGTTCGGCAAAAGAGACCGATAGAATAAGTACTAGGCTTATAAAAAATAAGTCCTGGGGTCGATTTGATCAACTATAGATGGTGCTCCAGCATGGCTGCAGTCAAATGACTGAAACAAGTAAAAGAATTATGAGTGTTATAAAGAAAACGTGGAGGAGGAGATTAGGAGGGAGGACGCCCAAAACCTGACAAGATGGTGTGAGAGTGATGGCTGTAAAAGTGAGGTAGATCTGGCCACCCCCCATTAACGGGGACAAACCCAGATTTAAAATATTGGAATTCATTCATATGATTAAGGTGGTGTGCTGGTAGAATGGTTAGGGTGCTGGGCAAAATGTTTGGTGGCATTTCTCTTACCTCTTTATGAGTTCAAATTCCACTGAGATTGACTTTACCTTTCGTTTTTTCAGGGGTCGATAATATAAGTCCCAGTACAACCAGGGGGTTGTAAAGGGTGAACCTGTATGCAAGGGCAACCCTGCTTTTGCTTAGCTTGTCATGTCTTTTCAAGCACAGCAAACCACCAAATGTGTCGGTCCTCCGTCATCCCCTCTGCGAGGCCCAACATATGCAGATTCTTTCTTACCATTTCTTCCCACGTCTTCCTGGGTCTACCCCTTTCACATGTTTAGTCAAAAATTAGAGATCGGCACCTCTTGATGCAACTGTCCTCATTCATGGCCAATCCAGTGCAGTCTTCTCTCTTGCACACTACAGCTGATGCTACATACACTTATCAGAAATGTTAAATTTCTAAATCTCTCGTAGAGATATGTACGGTGGTGGGGCGATAGAATGGTTGTATACTGTCAATCTAACATGAACGTAATAGTAGGAGGGGTTCACCACCACTGTTTAGCTCTAGGAAGCATCGACGCCTCCTGGTGGCTTTGACACACTTTTCCTGTGTCCTTATATACATTTACGAAGGGGAGACAAACACTAGATGCAACCCTGGCGGTTGGGGATGTTTGTCTCCCCTTCGTAAATGTATATAAGGACACAGGAAAAGTGTGTCAAAGCCATCAGGAGGTGTCGATGCTTCCTAGGGCTAAACGGCGGTGGAGTACCCCCCTACTGTCACGTTCAAGTTAGATTGACAGTATACAACCATTCTACTTATATTTAGTTTGAACATAAAACGGGTGGAATATTTGGACAGGATATGGCCAGTTTAACCCTTTCGTTACCAACCCGGCTGAACCGGCTCTGGATCTGTAATACAAATGTCTTATTTTCATGAGTTTTGAATTAAAATCTTCCACCAAACCTTAGTCACAATTTATGTTCCTAACACTAGCTTAATGATAACCAATTTATTTTACTAAATTCTTTGTTATATTTAAAATAATTGAAAGAAACACAGAGCATCTCCACAGAAATATGGTAAGAAAAGGGTTAAAATATATAATAGAGAAACAATTCTTAACCCTTTTGATACCAACCTAGCTGAAAGTGCCTCTGGCTATGTAGTACAAATGTCTTGTTTTCATAAGTTTTGAATTAAAATCTTCCACCAAACCTTAGTCACAGTTTATGTTCCTAACACTAGCTTAATGGTAACTAAGTTATTTTACTAAATTCTTTATTATATTTGAAGTAATTGAAAGAAACACAGAGCATCTCAAAATAAATACAGTAACGAAAGGATTAAATGCTACAATGTTAAGTGGAGATAAATATTGCGTCTCAGTATTAATATTGCCTCTGTCACGAATAAACATCTTTTTAAAATGAAACTTATTTTTATTATTATTTCACTTCTTCTATTTCCAGGAATTAGACATTATCTACAAAATCCCCCATTGTGTACCATTATCAGCTCACCACAAGTGGAACTTTGATGATCTCCTTGAGAGACTTTGGGAATATTTAAAACTGGTTCGAATGTTAGTTTTCTTTTTTTTTTTTTTTTTTTTTTTTTTTGTTCTTTCAATGTAAGTTCTCTTCAAGTTGCTTCTGCAGGTGTCTGCCCACAATTTTGATAACAAAAATCCCAACAAGATCACACTTGCTTGAAAATTTCTCTGCACAGGCATGGCCGTGTAGTAAGAAGTAAGAAGGCGCCGAGCTGGCAGGAGTGTTTGCACGCCGGGCAAAATGCTTAGCGGTATTTCGTCTGCCATTATGTTCTGAGTTCAAATTACGCCGAGGTCGACTTTGCCTTTCATCCTTTCAGGGTCGATTAAATAAGTACCAGTTACGCACTGGGGTCGATATAATCGACTTAATCCGTTAGTCTGTCCATGTTTGTCCTCTCTGTGTTTAGCCCCTTGTGGGTAGTAAAGAAATAGGTTAATCAATGTCTGTGTAATGATTGCACATAGCCTAGTGGTTAGGGTGTTGTACCCATGATTGTGAGATCAGGGTTTCAATTCCTCTGCAATCACTTTGATACTTAACGTATGGTACACTGTGCACCTTTTTAAGCAATGTCAATTTGATGGGGGCAGCGAGCTTATGTACAGTGCAAACATTTGATCATTATTAACGGAATTGAGATCTTCAAGCCAAGGTGCCACACAAAATTTATTGGTGTGGGTGCTGGTGTCGCCTAAGAAGCACTGATGATGGTGTCGCATAAGGCGGCGAGCTGGCAGAAACGTTAGCATGCCGGGCAAAATGCGTAGCTGTATTTCATCTGCTGTTACGTTCTGAGTTCAAATTCCGCCGAGGTCGACTTTGCCTTTCATCCTTTCGGAGTCTACAAATTAAGTACCAGTTACGCACTTGGGGGTGATGTAATCGACTTAATCCCTTATCTGTCCTTGTTTGTCCACTCTATGTTTAGCCCCTAGTGGGTAGTAAAGAAATAGGTATTTTGTCTGTCGCTACGTTCTGAGTTCAAATTCCGCCAAGGATGAATTTGCCTTTCATCCTCTCGGGGTCAACAAATTAAGTACCAGTTACGTACTGGGGTCGATGTAATCAACTTAATCCCTCTGTCTGTCCTTGTTTGTCCCCTCTGTGTTTAGCCCATTGTGGGTAGTAAAGAAATAGAAATGGATAATGGTGTCACTTAAAAATACCCAGTACACCCTGTAAAGTGGTTGGCATTAGGGACGGCATCAGGCCCTAGGAACCTGGCCAAAACAGACTATGAATCCTGGTGCGGTCCCTGGCTTTGTCAGTTCCTTTTAAGTCACCTGACCAATGCCAGCTTCGAAAACAGATGTTAAATGTTGAAAGGGTATGGCCTGGTCAGCCTGTAATGACATGCATAAGATCTGGTCATCAAATCTAAGTAGAGACTTCAAACTTGAAATCTTCAAAGCCACAGTCGAACCAATTCTACTATATGGCTCAGAAACCTGGACGTTATCAAAGAAGCTTGAGAGGTGGTTGGATGGAACCTACACTCGCTCCTTATGAGAGCTCAAAATCTCTCATGGAAGCGCCATCCAACCAAAATGCAAATATATGGGAAATTACCACCTGTGTCATCTCTTGTGAAAGGTAGGAGAGTCCAGTTTGCTGGACATTGTTGTAGAGCTGAAAAAGAAGTAATTTCTACTCTTCTCCTCTGGAAGCCATCTACTCGCAATACCAGAGTGCGTACACTCTCCTACCCTGATGTAATCTCCAGGGATACAGGCATCCAGCAACAGGACCTCCGTAATGCCATGATGGACCGTGAAGTCTGGCGTAGCATGGTAAATTCCATTGTCTCGACCACGGTCGAACAATGATGATGATGAATGATGTTGTTGATGATGATGATGATGGAACAGATCAATTTTTGTAGGTTGTTTAGCAAGAAATTGTAGAATGTCTTTCCTGGACTATGGAAAACCATAATCATATCGTAATTGATTTGTGTCGATATAACAATGAATATCTGAGAAATGGTATCAGTGGTTGCAGGCGTGGGTGTGAGGTTAAGAAGCTTGCTTGCCAACTACAATGGTCTTGGGTTCAGTCCCACTGCACAGCATCACTTGTCTTTTCCCCTCTTTGTACTTATGCCTTCTGTTTTGTTGTTGCCTCTTGCAGCTATACTAAACCGAAGGGCCAGCTGCCAGACTACCGTTCTCCAGTTGTTTTGAAACAAGGCAAAAGCAGTGTGGAAGATTTCTGTGACAAAATTCATCGGAACATCATGAGAGAGTTCAAACAGTATGTATAACGGCTACAGCAGTAGTGGCTCTGTCCCCCCCCTCCTCTTCACATTCCTCCTCTTCTTCTCTTTCTTCTTCTTCTTCTTCTCTTTCTTCTTCTTTTTCTTCTCTTTCTTTTTCTTCTTCTCTTTCTTCTTCTTCTCCTGCTTCTTCTTCTTCGTCTTCTCTTTCTTCTTCTTCTTCTCTTCTCTTTCTTCTCTTCTTCTTCTCTTTCTTCTTCTTCTCTTTCTTCTTCTTCTCTTTCTTTCTTCTTCTCCTGCTTCTTCTTCGTCTTCTCTTTCTTCTCTTTCTTCTTCTTCTCTTTCTTCTTCTTCTTCTTCTTCTTCTTCTTCTCTTTCTTCTTCTTTCTTCTTCTTCTTCACATTCTTTTTCTTTTTTTCTTCTTTTTCTTCTGTTTCTTCTTCTGTTTCTTCTTCTGTTTCTTCTGCTTCTCTTCTTCTTCTTCTTCTCTCTTTCTTCTTCTTCTTCTTCTTTCAAAGTTTGGCACAAGGCCAGCAATTTCAGGGTGTGTATCATCGGTGCCACATAAGAAGCACTTCTTTACAGAGGCGCCACAGCATGCGGCCGTGTTCCAGTGATTGAAACCGGTAAAAGATTCAAAGACGTGTTTACTCTCTTTTCCAGTGCCTTGGTATGGGGCTCATCCGTGAAGCATCAGCCTCAGAAGGTTGGCAAAGACCACATCCTGTGTGATGAAGATGTCGTTCAGATTGTGAAGAAATAAAGTCACCTACTTGTCAACCACCTCCTTTCTTCTATGGAGAAATGGTAAGTTATACTCTTTTACTCTCTTTTACTTGTTTCAGTCATTTGACTGCGGCCATGCTGGAGCACCGCCTTTAGTCGAGCAACTCGACCCTGGGACTTATTCTTTTTGTAAGCCCAGTACTTATTCTATCGGTCTCTTTTGCCGAACCGCTGAGTAACGGGGACATAAACACACCAGCATCGGTTGTCAAGCAATGCTAGGGGGACAAACACAGACACACACATACATATATATATATATACATATATACGACAGGCTTCTTTCAGTTTCCGTCTACCAAATCCACTCACAAGGCTTTGGTCGGCCCGGGCTATAGCAGAAGACACTTGCCCAAGATGCCACACAGTGGGACTGAACCCGGAACCAACTGGTTGGTTAGCAAGCTACTTACCACACAGCCACTCCTGCGCCTATGGTTGTGTTTTCTCACTTTCTGTTTGCCTTTTAATTTAGGGACTTCTGTTGTATTATCAGAGCCTTTTAATTTTAACATTGCATTTCATAGGCACAGGTCATGGCTGTGTTGTAAGATGCTTGCTTCTTAATCACAGGGTGTGGGTTCGGTCTCACTTCATGACATGTTGGGCTAGTGTCTTCTACTATAGCCCCTTACTGGATTTGGTAGATGGAAACTGAAAGAAGCCTATCAGAGGTGTCTGCTTGCTAGTTTGTGTGTTTGCCTCTGTGCATGTATGCGTTTGCTTCTGTGTGAGTGCGTGTGCTTGCCTCTATGTGTATGTGTGTGTGTTTTCCTTTGTGCATGTGTGTGTGTGTTATTGTGTCCTTGCTTGACTTCACATGACAGTTGTAAGCGAGTGATTGCATCATGCAGGCAGTCTCCTTCGTTTCTGATCTTCCATAAAAACCAGTTTGGTCATAAGGAAAACACCTTATTTAAAAACAGGTGAGTGTTGGTGACAGGAAGGGCATCCGGCTGTAGAAAATCTGCCTCAACAAATTCTGTCCAATCTCTGCGGACAAGGAAAAGTGGACAATAGTGTTGTTGGTTACAGCCAGATCAAAGTTGGCTTTGGGTTAACAATAAAACCTTCTTAAGCTACCAATTTACTGCAGGGTACTGCACCATTAACTGTCAGATGTCTAATTAGGGCAGAATATAGCCTTTTGATTGATAACCCTCTCAGACCTGGTCTCCTGTGTCTGACTCTATCCTCCACCTGCAAAAAAAAAAAAAAAAAAAAAAAATATGCATGCATGGTTGAAGATTGCAGGTAAAATTAATGGACTGAATCTCAGAAACGTTCTGGAGAAGAACAATACTAGGCCTCGCTCTCAACCAAACTTATCTGTTCATTGCAGGCAAACCAATGGACGAAATTGTAAAAAAATAATCTCAGAATAACTGTATCTCTCACCTAATGTAATTGTCCACCCAAATTGCTATTTTACTCATTACTTTTACTAGTTTGATTGTCCAGATCACTCGGATCTTTTCGGTTTGAATGGCAGTTTTTAACATAATTTCTAGGTGACTAAAAAATTTTAAACTTCGTATATTGGTAGAATGTGTTTATAAAACAACTTTTTCTCTTGGCTTTATTGAGAAAATTCTATAGATTGTAAGATATTTGTTGTTTTTTATCTTCAATTTCTGCAATTTCAACCAATCAATGACTGTCTATTGAGGTAAAACAACATTCTGTGCCGTATGAATATGTCCCTCGTTTAAGAAACAGATTGGGTTTATTTACATTTGTGAAGAAAAAAGATACCCTTCGCTCCACCCCTAACCCTAACTCAAAAACAGATTGAAATGCAATAGATCGATACTAGTTGACAATTTCATATGACACCACTAGAAAAACTGCCGTTCAAACCGAAAAGATCCGATCACTCTCATTGCCTGCATAAACTTTTTGCCTGAAGAATAAATGTCATCAATACTTTCTTCAACTATAAAATGTTTAGTCCTTGCTTGTTTACCAGAGGCAGTGCTGGGTTCGTCACATGCTCAATTCATTGCTA